>NC_083657.1:3632081-3682081 GCF_963576545.1 Limanda limanda
AATGGTGAAATATAAATAAAGTCACAGTTTGAAAGAACTTATAAAATTATGTAATTAATTTGAATTTCTACTATGGAAGAACTTTAAATCATATTTTACCAAAACTAAGAGCTAAAAGTCACTAAATGTTAAAAGGAACATGAGTCCGCAAATATTCCATTAGAAATTATATTGTTTGATCAATAGTAGAAAATATTGTAGGTAAGTAATACATTGTATTTGGTTACACGAGTACAGCTAGTAGTTCTCTGACACTCTACTTACACGCAGTATTTCTATAAGTATTAATATGCTAACGTGAACTTTTCGATCCAAACACACTGAGAAACTTCTCTGGAGGATTAACTGCACGTGTTCGTTAAACAAAAGCAGAGAGAAGGAAAAGAGTTGTTTGGGCTTCTCACCTCCCCCCCGTCCCCCCCCTTCCCCCCCGCCCGTCGTCTGCTCCGAGGCCGTGAACCTGACAGGTGTGAAATTATACCTCTATCCCCACGTTCTCCTCCTGGTTCCTCCATCGCCCCCCCCCCCGACCTCCACAAACACATCTGGCACAGAACTGAAGGCTGAGCTGATATTCACGGAGGATAAATGTGACAGTTTGTGCCGTGTTCTTCTCTTTCCTTCTTGTTAGGGAGGAAAAGCAACTTTACACGAGAGCAAGAATCATCGTAAAAAGAAACCGACACCGAGATTCTACGGGAAACTGAGAGAAAAAGGTTATTTCCCGTATCAACGCTGTGGTCTCGCTGGACAAGTCTTTCTCCGAGTTCGCTCGAGATCTTTGTTCTTCACATGTGATCGTATTCCTGAACGGACGTTTGCTGAGACGACCGATACCGTTGATTATCCTGGAAAGACGTGTTCTCCTCCAGGTATCTCAGCGTCCACGGAGGATTCACTGCACGTTGCACATGAAACTGTTGCAAAAGCGTTTGTCAACAACACTAATAAATCCAACTCGGTTCACACTTCACTCGGGTCCGGCTCCGTCTGGACAGAATCTCCGTTAGCGTGGCGGCTAATGAGCGTGAAGAGGAGGCCGGCGAACGTTACAGGATGAAGAGGATGAAGAGCGTGAGCACACAAACTCACAACGTGTGTGTTTGTGTGTCCGAAGCTGTGTTAACACTCGAGACTACCAGCTTGTCTCAGCAAGTATCAGTCATGTGTGTGTGTGTGTGTGTGTGTGTGTGTGGGTATTTGCATTAGGAAATATTAATGCATGCATGCGTCACTCTATGTGATCCGTGTGTGTCCATGTGTGCGTCAGTGCATGCACTCTGCAGGTGTGTGTTCCCGGTGTTGTGTTCCTGCTTCAGTGGAAGAACCACAGAGTTCAGCATGTGTGTGTGTCCGTGTTGTGTAATACGTGACGAGTCAGAGTAGTTTCCCGTTTCTCACGTCTTTCCTCGGAATAAACTCCACTTCACCCTCTTCTCGTTGCATTTCTGAGGAATCTCACTCCTTTGTGTTTTAATTCCTCGATTCCATGTGTTGCACAGCTGCGCCACAACTTCACCAGATCCTCCACAGTTTCTGCCGCTGCTCCGTCTCCATGTGGAAGCTCTGATCCTGAATTCAGGCCGAGGAGAAATCATCTTTAAATGCAATAATTTTGCATAAGGTAACAGGAGGAACCGCAGGTCAAAGAGGTGACGTTCAAATTATTCATTTCACTGACGTCTGAGTGTAAGAAATGAAGAAATCAACCTCGGTGGAGGAATGTGATTTACTGAGAGACAGTCAAGTTTTACTTTATGTATTTTATTGGTTCTTGCGCCACTTTATACATTTTATTTATCAATTAAAAAAATTACAATCACAATAACCATTAATTGGCAAATGTAATCATCACCAAATAATGTTTCTACAGCAAATAAGACTCAAGACTTTGCATCATTTCTCAGATTTCTCCTCCCCTTTACTCCTTTCTTCATTAACTTCTTTCATTTCAAATCCTCGTCACATCCCGACTCAATCACGTTTTCCTCTCTTCCCACTTTCCTCCTCTCCTTCTTCTCCTCCCCCCCCACACTCGCTCTCTTTCTTTCTACCTCCACATCCACCTTGTTTCTTTCCTCCCTTTCTCTTCACCTCCTCTGCTTCTCTCCATCCGTACAGTACAATACGCTGTCTGTGCGACCCGCTCAGGTACAGTACAGTGTTTTCCATATGGCTCCCATTCACTCACGGTGGAGAAAGGCTATATTGTGGCAAACTGGGCTATAAAAACATAACAGGGGCGACTCTTAAAATATAATGAAAACCCTGCTCCTCCGTTTACATGGCCTGGAGGAGTCGTTCCACCTGGCGAGCAGAGACACCGGCTCACAGGCGACCGGAGAGCTCGCGGGTTCGATGCTGGTGACAGCTGAACATGGACGAGTTTCAGAAAATTAGTAAAAGAAATGTTAAATAACAATTTCTTCATCCAGGCAGATTTCAGCTGCAATGCACCAACGATGTGAGGTTGAACTTTTGCTTTTGGCTTCATTTTCGTGCGTTGGGAGAAAGAGGAGACGTGTTGTCCACCTGTATTTAGAATCTGTATTTCATTACTAACAAATGTCAGGAGGATATGATATAACTTCCATTATTCACTCTCCTCAGGTCAGTTTTGTTTCCACTGAATACCTGACCATGTTCTGGGGCTTGTATATTTTTCATTTTATAAGTCAAATGAGGGAAGAAACCAGTTTATACTTTTTTACAGTTTTTACATTTTGATTTTAAATAACCCAACCCTGCAGAAATTCATGGAATACGCCTCGAGGAACACAGTGTAAACAGTGTACTAGTTTATTTGTAACTGAAGTATCTGAATTGAGACGGAGAAGGAGCTTTGCCGAGCTGAGCGGACAGATCCATATACACAACCCCTCACGTATTAAACTGTTATGTTTTGATTTATTTTAAATATAAACCTGCTGCATAATATCTACTTTAAATAAAAAGGGCAAAAAGCTTTAGTGTAGAAGTCTAGAAACACGAGGAAATGATGAAGCGGCCCTTGATTAGCACGCGGCCACTCGATACTCGTTCCTTCAGCTCCGTCTTTTTTTCATATTGTGACAAATTAGTTTAATCTGATTTGGATTTAAATTGGCGTAAAAAGGTTTCACGTTAACAAAAACACACACGGCAGTGAAGTCCGACCGCCACGATCCATCTGGCGAAGGAACGCCAGCGAGCCGGGGGAGACGTGGAACAAACCTGCTCCTGCTTACGCCCACACGCAGAAACACTGATTCATATCGAAATATGCTTTTACTTTGAAGGACAGAGGAACTGGATTCAAGGAAACACGCGGCCGCCGTGCACGTGTGTGTGTGTGTGTGTGTGTGTGTGTGTGTGTGTTGTCCACGAAATATACACAAACGCACACGCAAGCGTTTGCTCAAAATAATGAGCTGACAATTTACACAAGTAAAAACACAAGGCTGACACACACACAGACCAACACACACACACACCACGGTCATATTTCAGGACTTCAGAGGACATTACATTGACTTACATTCATTCCCTGCAGTCCTACTCCGACCGTAACTACTGTTCGCCCAACCACAACCATAAGTTCACCTTAACACACATGTCCTCACGTCTTAAAAATGGACTTTACTCTGGTCCCCTTAACGCGCGTGTGTAAACACACCGAGGTCCCCGCAACGTGGTAATAACCGGACCACACGGAGCTCATAGGCATCGATATCAGGGCCGAGATAATGACTCCCGAGGGCTCCGACCTTTATAAGTGGGATGGAAAACAAACGCAGTGCTTAGACAGCTGCCTACACACACACAGACACACACACACACTCACACACACACACACACACACCATTCAAAGTTTTCTGCTATGATTTATTGTGATAAAAGGGAGGACCGTGGCCTTGGCAGTCGGCGCTACATTTCTACCGAGACATTTTTTTTCCTGCCCCGTTATTTGTGTTACTGCTGGAGCACGACTGTGTGTGTGTGTGTGTGTGTGTGCGTGTGTGTGTGTGTGTGTCTAAACTGGTGTGTGTAAGTTTGCGTAGCCCTCCAACTTAGGACTTGATAACTTTCCAGCTACTGAAAACATTTATTTATCCTTTCCTCCCTTTTTATACAAACGGTCTTTAGCAGTCAGTGTGTGTGTGTGTGTGTGTGTGTGTGGCAGTCCTTTGTGTATTTTCTTACCGTAAAAAGTTCAATATTAAAAATCCTAAATGTCAAAAATATTGTTCTTAGAATTTCTTTTTATATGTAATTCACTCCTCGTTAATTTAAGAGAAAAATACTGGAAGGTAAAGATGATTAATCACGAGAGAATTTGCAATTTGAAACGACGCAGTGTGTGTGTGTGTGTGTGTGTGTGTGTGTGTGTGTGTGTGTGTGTGTGTGTGTGTGTGTGGCCACAACACAAATATAATAATCTACAGTGTGTTTTTCCACACTGTCGAATACAGAAGTATTTCACTTGTGCTGCTTTCAGACGTGATCATAGATTGTAAAATAAAGATGGACTGTGGAATGGTCTGTTTGGAAAATTTGGAAATCACAAACACACAAACGTCAGTATATCTAGGAAAGGCACCTAACAATGAAGTATCAACATGGCACACACACACCATATGACACACACACACACACAGCAGCCTGTCATGTGGGGAAAAAGAAAGTTCTGTTTTCTATACGTTTGGCTCACTAATTGGCCGAGGCCTCTGATTGGCTGCTGGACATCTGCCAACAACCAGTGAGCGGCTCTTAAAACAGCAGGCGAGCCCAGTGTGTGTGTGAGTGTGTGTGGTCACTTAAGTCAAGAGTGAGTACAAACGGTACGAACATTGTGCAACACACACACACACACACACACACACACACACACACAAAGAGACACACACACCACTATGGCTGCATGATTACAGTCCACATTTACCATAAAACCTTATATTAATAAAGTATGTGAAACATCCTGTGTGTGAGTGTGTGTGTGAGTGTGTGTGTGTGTGTGTGTGTGTGTGTGTGTGTGTGTGTGTGTGTGTGTGTGTGTCTGTGTGTGTGTGTGTGTGTGTCAGCCACATGTGTTAGAGTCATAACAGTCCCAGTAGGAGGTTTCAGAGCCACAGGGGTCCTTGTAATGCGACTGCTGCTGCGCTGCATACGTGAAATGTTTGACACAACTTCAAACCCAACAACACACACAGACACACACACAATGGCGAAGTCACACATACTTGCACAATGATTGAGGCAGAAACATGAGCCTGATTAGACGTGCTAACATGTGCACACACTGTCATTAACAGTAAGGTTTAGTGAACTCTTCTCTCTGCTTGTTTCAACCAAACTCAACGAAAACACAGAAACGTTCACGTTGTCGTGTGCAACAAAATCTAAATATTTACATTTTACGTGTTTTGTTAATAGATTATAATCACACGTTAATCTGTTATTAACGGAATAGTGTCATACTTTTTTTTAGCATCAACCTTCCGTCATAGCAAACTTGTTTGGGCCCAGATTTGGCCCAAACTACTACTTGTTTTAATTTCATGAAAATCGTAATGACTGGAATATAAAATAACATGAAAGCATGATGGAAACCAAACCTCAACACACGTGCATGTGGAAAATAACACACACACACACACACACACACACACAGGTCAGCAGAGTAGACTAATGTTAAGTGGTCGCCAGTGGAAACAGCCGAGCAGTGGAACTAGCACCGATGTATAGCTCTATTGTAGCAGCCGCCTATGAACATGCAAACACACAAGCATGTCCACACACACACACACAGACACACAAATGTCAGAAATACAGACACACGTATGTATATATACACACAACAGGCCTAAGTTGTACAACAGGCTGAGAAAACAAGCGGTCAACTCAGTTAAAATGGATTTATTTTATGAAATGTAATAATCGCGGCAATAAAAACCTATTGGAATAATGTTTTGGCCGTTTCCTCCGTGACGTCTGAACCTCCTGTTCCTGCTCGCGTTTACAGGAGGTGAGCGGGAGGATGTGAGACTGTGTGTGTGTGTGTGTGTGTGTGTGTGTGTGTGTGTCTGTGTGTTAACTCGGGGATGCAAAGAAAGAAACAGAGCCAAAGTCCAAGTTACATTCAAATAAAGGGATTTAACCCAACAGGATATGACATCACGACGCTGGCCGACATCCCGGCCGTTTGATTGGTCTTTCTCGTCCAAAAGTTTAGTCGACATTGATTTCACTTTTTACTGCAGCGCCATAAGCCCCGGCTGTAGGAAGTCCACATAAACTCCACATTTAATTAAAAGAAGTGGAACAAGACGCACGGAGGGAAACGGGAGGAAAGAGCAATAAAATTAGCGAAGAGCAAAGCGAGAAGGTCGAGGGTCGGAAAGTGAAAAACGAGAAAACGGGATAAAGAGTAAAAAGGAAAAGTTGAGTTGAAGCACTTTAATGTTTCGGAGTCAAGTTAGAAGTGAAGTGGATTTTTGAATATTGTTTTTGGTCTTTTCGAACTTTCTTTTTTCGAAAGCCGCTTGACATTCCACAGGCCTCCAGAGTTTCTGAAGGTGGGAGATGACACACACACACACACACACACACACACACACACACACACACACACACACACACACACACACACACAGGGCAGCTCACCACATTATGAGTGGATGAAAATATTAAGCCGCGGCTCGTCTCCAAATGTTGGCACCGGCTCCGCAGACAGAAACCACTTAAAGAGTTATAGACCCCCGACTTCAGCCCGGCTCAGAATAATGAGACGTGCCCACCGGGCCTTAACTCACACAAACACACGCAGACAGGTTCCTCCCGGTGGTCTGCGGCTGCTGGCACCGGGCGCTATCAATAAAGGTCGTGACACTGAGGAGTCTGGAAGGGTTTAATGTAGCGTGGTATAAAAGGTAGATGGTGGGGGGGGGGGGGGGGGTATGGAGGACAGGGTGGGCCGACGTCTGCAGACTGAACAAAGAGAAAGTTTAAGATTTAACGTAGACGATACAAAAGGTAGATTCATGTTGGAAAAGCTCCGGATGAGTTTGTATTTTACTCCGTATATAAAGATGGACGCCCCCTGGTGGACGGCTGCAGCAAAGGTCATCGAGATGAAAACTTCCGAACGTGAAGTTTTCATCGGGTTTCAACTTTTCGACGAGGACGTCCAGAGACAGAAACAGGGACCGGAGTCGACTTCATAGTGAAAGTCTCGGGTTGTGAGGAACGTTAGCCGCAGCTATTTAATAAGAGCTCAACAAATAAATAAACAAACAAACTTAAATACACAATATAATGACTAATAAACAGTTTTATTTCAGTTTTCAGTTTCCAATGGCTGCGAACACTGGAACACGATTAATAAGATCACAACCACCAACATTAATTTACATGGGTACACGAAATACGGTGAAATTAAGTAACACCACCGTAAAAAATCCATTTTCTTACATACAACAAATTAAATAAACCATAAAGACGGACACTCTTCTCATTAGTGTAAATAAATCCACATATTTGAGAAGTCGTTAAAGAAGAAAACTTGTATTATTTCCGACGAGTCTTTTAGAAAACGTGTTTAAAAAGGACGGGAACGCAGATTTGAATTTTACGGTTTTTGAACTTAAATAGATAATTAAACACGTTGCTGTCGGGCTGAAACTTTGACGGAAACCTCACGTGAACCAGAACCGAGTCTGTTGTGTACCTCATGGACCAACCAACGCAAACACAACCGAGCTCGTTGTGTAGTTTCGAGGACGCGAGCCGTGATCTCGGCCTCAGCGACCAACCCGCTCGGCTCTGCTACCAGACAATGAACAATGAGCTGCCCTCAAAAACGCTCTGGGTGCACTTAGATTTATAGAGCAATCATCACAGTACGAAACTAACTTTACTATCTATTGTTGCTCGCAACACACAGAGGGATATTGTGTAACTGAAAGCACAAACGCACACACACTGTAAATCAAACAAGAACACACACACACACACACGTTCAGTGATACAAATGAAAGGGTTGAAATTGGGTAAACACAGCAGTTGCGTAAACAAATATAGACATTAAAAAACATGCACAAATAAAATGCGGGTAGTAACATTTGCAAGTATGCAGATAAACACACACACACACACACACACACACACACACACACACACAAGCATGAAACAAGCGAACATGAGAAAACACTTTTTGCATTCGGCCATTTCTCTTCATCGCCGTTTCTTTAACCGTCGTCTCGAACGCTCGTTAACACTTTAACGAGCGTTGGAGCTGAACGTCCCCGATGAAATAAAAGTCCCTTCTCTAACGGGCCCAGGTCTTATTAGCAATAAGGATAATTTGTAATCATGCCACTGGTTTGTGTCACTGAGATAAAGGCCACACACACACACACACACACACACACACACACACACACACACAAACAACTACACATCAATAGAAGTCGAGAAATACCAGGCTAAACAAAGACAGGCATTGTTTTGTTGGGACGTTGAGGGGGGTGCACTCTGAGACATGACAAAGTTACAGCTCCCACACACACACACAGACACACACACACACACACACACACACTAAAGGTGGCGTTCACACTCAAACGTAAAACAGGGCGTTGTTGGTTCCTTTTGTCTCTTTGACCCGAACAACGTTTCACAGGAAATGGACGAGTGTCAGGAGCTTCTCCTTGACATGTAGGGCCCAATTTTAAGTGTGTGTGTGTGTGTGTGTGTGTGTCAGTGTGTGTGTGTGTGTGTGTGTTTGTGTGTGAAAACCACGACCTTGAAGATGTGCTGGTCGGATTTGTCACTTCACACTTTACTGTTTCTCACCAAGTCGTTTCCTTTAGAAGTCCCTTCAGGATCAGTCAGGACGTCCATTCTTCTCCTCTCACGCTCGTCTTCCTCCCATCGGCTCACGCTCCTCTTCCTCCCCTCGGCTCACGCTCCTCTTCCTCCCCTCGGCTCACGCTCCTCTTCCTCCCATCGGCTCACGCTCCTCTTCCTCCCCTCGGCTCACGCTCGTGACTCGTTGGTTGTTTGAATCTCGGTCGGGGTGTTAAATGCAGAGTGTGAATGATCTGGGGAGATCTCAGGAATGTGTTGTGACAGTTTCCTGAGGTTTCATAGTTCACACATGAATGAATGATATAAATAATGATATATATAGTCATATATATATTTGTTACGAATTCGGGTTCATAAATACAATTTTAATTAAGGTTAAACTAGAATAACTGCATAACATCATCTTGACCTTTCACCTTGAACCACTAAAATCCAATCAGTTCATTACTTTTCTACACATTTACACTCTCCTCATGATTTAAAAATCCCAAAGTTTCTCCACAAGTGATTCATCCATGAACCGATAAAGAGACACAGGTTCCTGGTTTGAGGTCACATGACAGGGAACCAATGAGGATTCAGCTCAGCCACTGAGAAGAGCTTTGACTAAAGAAGAAGAAGAAGAAGCTGCGGTGATTTAAACTCCAAGTTAACCAGAACGACTCAGCCCTGAGGTCAAAGGTTAATCAAGGTTCATGTTTGTCACAGTTTAACTGAAATAGAAATCTCAACATTGAAATGGGACTAGAACACAGATTATTCGGGTGTTTTCAAACATGTTCAGTACCATCATATCATCAGTACTATTACCATCATCTTGCCACTGCACCTTATCTACCTATTTTATCGTATTTTATCTTGTGCTTCTGTTTTTTTATTCTTTCTACCTCAATATTTTTAATTTTATTCTATTCTATTGTATTGTATTTTATTGTATTCAAATATACCGGCTGCTATGACAACTTAATTTCCCTTCGGGGATGAATAAAGTAATCTATCTATCTATCTATCTATCTATCTATCTATCTATCTATCTATCTATCTATCTATCTATCTATCTATCTATCTATCTATCTATCTATCTATCTATCTATCTATCTATCTATCTATCTATCTATCTATCTATCTATCTATCTATCTATCTATCTATCTATCTATCTATCTATCTATCTATCTATCTATCTATCTATCTATCTATCTATCTATCTATCTATCTATCTATCTATCTATCTATCTATCTATCTATCTATCTATCTATCTATCTATCTATCTATCTATCTATCTATCTATCTATCTATCTATCTATCTATAAGACACAAATGTGAATAAATGGATGAGCGGTTCTTGATTGTGACACGATGAACAGAACCTGATGTTTGCTCAGCGTCCTCTCAGCTCTTCATCACCTCTTCATCACCTCTTCCTCACCTCTCCAGCTGCTCATCAGCGTCTGAGATGAACCGAGGGATGAGGTGAGAAGCGGACCCCCCTCTCCTCTGAGGTGAGGAGCGGACCCCCCTCTCCTCCCGGCCGCTCGGTGACTAAACACCACAACCATTCGGGGATTAGCATCTTGTTAAGTTATATTGTTTTTTCCACTGAGCTGTTCAAGTGCATTCCTCGCTGCTAGTTAACAGAGAGACTAATGCGAGGAGCATGGCGTGTAAAATGAGTTAACGAGCGTGTGCGATGGTGGTTCACGGACAACACAAAACAAACACAACAGAGACACACTGATGCTCGGAGTCACCTCCAAACACACACACGGTTAAACGTGCAACACAAGAGGATCCTGATGGACGGGAACGCACAAAATATCCAGAGAAATAATCAAAACGGATCACACAACAGGTTCTTCTACACGAAGTCTGGATTTACAAAATGTTTTTCAAGGAATTCGTCTGGGGCAATAAAACATATCGGTTGAGTTCAGCCTGAACAAACAGCAGCAGGAGTTGTTTCTGGTTCACGTGAAACCAAAAGAAACATTTTCTCCAAAGATTGTAAAATAAAGATGGACGACGCATCTTCACTTCCTCCCACGATCCAGAGGAGAAGCTGAAATATCTGTCTGACTCTCTCGTGCACAAACAAAACAACCTTTATTTAACATGCACTTTGATTTCCCATCTGCTAACATGGAGGAGGCAGCGTCCTACACTGCATCCAGACACACAACCAGCTACACAACCATGTGTGTAGCTGGTTTCACCCTCTGAACTCTGGCAGTGGGACAAACAGACTCACAGGTTCATGAGGCTACTGCGGTTTTATTAGATGCAAGTGTTTGATGTTATAGGCCTCCTCATCCCTACGTGTGTGTGTGTGTGTGTGTGTGTGTGTGTGTGTGTGTGTGTGTGTGTGTGTGTGTTTGTGTGTGTGTGTGTGTTGCAGGTGATAATGAAACAACTAGAGTCCTGTTTGCCAGTTTCCCCTCGGGACATTTTCCATCATTTCTGGTGAATGAGCTGCACTTTGACCTCCATGTTCAAAGACGCATTTTCAAACACACACACACACACACACACACACACACACTATTTTGGGAAACACATCGATGTACGTTGGTTGTAAACAAATGTTTCAGAGAGATCTTGTTTCATTTATCACATCGCAGCGAGATGATGAGGAGAGAGAAGAAGAATGAGACATGGAGAAGGAGGCTGATGATGGAGAGATGGAAGAGTTTCAGGAGAAAGGAGAGGAAGACGAGTTGAGACAGCAGCAGCTCTTCTGGTTTAGGAAGCCGGGCATCATGGGTAATATCCAGCGTTCAGGTGTGTCTCTGTTCAGACTGACCCTCGGCTCAGGGTCGGGGGTCCGAACACGTTTGGAGTTAGAGGGTCTCGGCTCGAGGTGAATTATTTTCTCGGAGGTTTTAAGTTGAAGTCAGAATTAGTGATTATGGTGAAAGCTCCATTAAGTCACGTTGGTTTTGGTCGAGTTTCAACTTGTAAAAACCCGTGTGAAGCCCACCTACAATCCATGTTAATATTCTGTTTGAAAACATTTAAGTCGTAATTTCCCTGCAAAAACATTTGCACAAACGTGTGTGTGTGTGTGTAAGAGAGGAACACAACATAGCATTTACATGTACTTGTGTGTGTTCAGTTCTCTGACCTCGACACGAACTGAACACACACTTTGATCGATTCCTCTCCAGACATTCTTCCCACAGACCTAAATTATTACTTTGCCTTCCCACCTCTTCCTCCTTTCCTCTCCTCCCTCATCCCTCGTTCCGCTCGTCCATCCCTCCTGATACCGCACCACTCCCATCCTCTCTCCCTCCTTCTCTCCCAATGTGACCTGCAGGTGAACCTCCGACCACTGAGTGTGTGTCTGTGTGTGTGTGTGTGTGTGTGTGTGTGTGGGCCGTGGTGGTGGTCCGTCTTCACTTTTCCGTCTCTCTGGATTTCATTGACCTTCCTTGTCTGCCTCCTCTCCTCTCCAGACCTCCATCCCTCCCTCTTCCCCTTCTCTCTGTCTTCACTCCTGTTTTTCATCCTTATCATGAGTCAGCATCTGAATGCGCTGATACGTTAAAGAAACCGAGCAACAGCGCCCCCTGCAGCTTCACGTACGGACACAGGTCACTTAAAGAAACACACCACACACTGATCAAAAATGCAGTTTAATTGGTAATAGTGATTTTCTGCAGTGCACACAGTATTGCTCCTTGTAGACAAGTCAAATACACAACATCTAGAATATACATTCAGTCTGTTCCTCCCGGGGGCGTCGACAAATCGCCAACAGGCCGTCAACGTCGCTGAGTTGGTGTGTGGCTAGTTTCAAGAAGCAGGCAACAGCGTATTTTGGTTGTTTCATGTCCGTATTAGTTTTAATTCAAGCTAAGGTACGAGTTAGCGTCACTGTGCATCCAGACGGCGAAGCTAACGGCTAAGAGCTAAAGGCTGAGAGCTAAAGGCACGTCGCATTCACGAGAACAGGAAACACGATGTGCTAGGACAGAGCAGCGTGAAGGCATCTTGAGGCTTTGTGGCAAAAAAAAACATATGAACAATAACCATCAACAGCAATAATCACTGACAACAGCCACTGACATGATTGTCTCTTCACGTGAGCAAAGCTATGAGACAAATGTAAAAATCCTGAGTTAATTCAAAATAAATGGATTCTTCTTCTTCTTGACGTGAGGTGTCGGACAATTTCCTTCTTTTCATTATTTGCTCATATTTTCTTTTGATATATTTACAGAATTTATCGGAACACAACAATATCGATTAGCACGAGCTATATGACGAATGTTATCACTGTGTATAACTCCTCTTCATCCCTTAAAACAAAAGCACTTGGTTGAACGTGTATTTGGCAAAAGAAACTGATTAACCCTCTGTGAGATTTTAGATATAATCATCTGAAGTCCGACAGTTTTCCGATCTCCTCGAGATGAAATGCAGCTTTTCTTTAGTTTCTCAGCAGCAACATTTAAAGTTGAGTTTGTAGGAACAAGGAGAAACGTGTTCGCTCCTCGTGTTTGGGACGAACTGAATCTGAACTAAACGACTGCTCGGATTCAGTTTGTGTTTTTTAATGTGTCGCAAATGGATCGTAGAATTCCAGCGAGGTGAAATTAGCCGAGCGGCTGGAGTCCGGTAAACGAGCTGCGTGTGGGGTCATGTGACTTCTTGTTTACGGGGCCTGGTTGGCTCGTAATTGGCCGACACAAACCAAACGGCTCCGAGTCAGATTTTCCACTCTGCTCCGGACCACAGTCGATGAAGTTAGAAAAAAAAATGATAATAATTCTTAAGTAGCAACGAATGAGAAGAATATTTCTTTCCATCCTCGTCTTCATGTCTTTTTAATAACGGCTCTGTTCGGGTTTTTTGTCTGTCCATGTTTCGCTTTGCTTGCTAAGTCAGTGTGGGTGATCAAGGGATCAGAAGACACACACACAGACACAGACACACACACACACACACACACACACACACACAGACACAGACACACACACAAATTAACTCGGACATCAGGAAATTCCATAGATTACAAATGGATTAGTCCCTGTCCTAAGTCTTCCTGTTCTGTACTATATGGGATTGTTGTGTGTGTGTGTGTGTGTGTGTGTGTGCGCGTGTGTGTGTGCGCGTGTGTGTGTGTGTCTGTGTGTGTGTGTCTGACTTCATCCTTCTATCTGTAAACGTACTTTGTGCGAATACGACTCAAACCCCAAGATCAACAAGAGCAAATCCACGACTTAACCTGCTGAGCCCTGAGAGTGAAGAAAGACTAGAGGAGGAGGAGGAGGGAGGATGGAGAAGAGGAGGTGGAGAGAGCTGACAGAGAAGAGCAGGAGCAAACAAATATATAGCAGGAGGACTAAGAAGTAGAGGAGAAGAAGAAAAGGAGGAGAAAGAGAAGAAAATGGTTGAAGAGAAGGAGGCCAGAGAAGAGGAGGTAGAAGTAAAAGAAAAAGAAGAGGAGGAAAGAATGAAATGGCGGAGGAGGACGTGGGGAAGGAAGAGAGGAAGGCTGGGGAAGAGGAGGAGCAAAGAGATAACTTAACAAAGGGAGAGATGAGGAGGATAAAGAAGAGGAGGAGAAGGAAATAGAAGGATGCAAAAATGGAGTGGGAGGAGGAAATAAGATGGAGGAGGACAAGGAGGAACAAGAGGAGAAGATGTGCAGGAGGAAGAGGAGGTAGAAGTCAAAGAAAAAGAAGAGGAGGAAAAGAATCAGATGGCGGAGGAGGACGTGGGGAAGGAAGAGAGGAAGGATGGGGAAGAGGAGGCGCAAAGAGATAACTGAAGAAAAGGAGAGAAGGGGAGGAGGAAGAAATGAGAGGGAGCATGAAGAGAATGGGAGGATGAAGAAAGCTGAGGAGGATAAAGAAGAGGAGGAGAAGGAAATAGAAGGATGCAAAAATGGAGTGGGTTGAGGAAATAAGGTGGATGAAGAAGAGGAGAAGAAATGAGAGGAAAAAGAAGAAGATGAGATTGAGGAGGAGGAGGAGAGAGAAGAAGATGAGTAGCAGAAAAGAAGGATGAAGGAGAGGAGGACGTGGGGAAGGAAGAGAGGAAGGCTGGGGAAGAGGAGGCGCAAAGAGATAACTTAAGAAAGGGAGAGATGAGGAGGATAAAGAAGAGGAGGAGAAGGAAATAGAAGGATGCAAAAATGGAGTGGGAGGAGGAAATAAGATGGAGGAGGACAAGGAGGAACAAGAGGAGAAGATGTGCAGGAGGAAGAGGAGGTAGAAGTCAAAGAAAAAGAAGAGGAGGAAATAAGATGGAGGAGGACAAGGAGGAACAAGAGGAGAAGATGTGCATGAGGAAGAGGAGGTAGAAGTCAAAGAAAAAGAAGAGGAGGAAAAGAATCAGATGGCGGAGGAGGACGTGGGAAAGGAAGAGAG
Source organism: Limanda limanda (assembly GCF_963576545.1). Classification (NCBI taxonomy): domain Eukaryota; kingdom Metazoa; phylum Chordata; class Actinopteri; order Pleuronectiformes; family Pleuronectidae; genus Limanda; species Limanda limanda. The sequence goes on from NC_083657.1 coordinate 3,647,305, forward strand.
GAAGGATGGGGAAGAGGAGGCGCAAAGAGATAACTTAAGATAAGGAGAGAAGAGGAGGAGGAAGAAATGAGAGGGAGGATGAAGAAAGCTGAGGAGGATAAAGAAGAGGAGGAGAAGGAAACAGAAGGATGCAAGAATGGAGTGGGTTGAGGAAATAAGGTGGATGAAGAAGAGGAGGAGAAATGAGAGGAAAAAGAAGAAGATGAGATTGAGGAGGAGGAGAGAGAAGAAGATGAGTAGCAGAAAAGAAGGATGAAGGAGAGGAGGACGTGGGGAAGGAAGAGAGGAAGGATGGGGAAGAGGAGGAGCAAAGAGATAACTTAAGAAAGGGAGAGATGAGGAGGATAAAGAAGAGGAGGAGAAAGAAATAGAAGGATGCAAAAATGGAGTGGGAGGAGGAAATAAGATGGAGGAGGACAAGGAGGAACAAGAGGAGAAGATGTGCAGGAGGAAGAGGAGGTAGAAGTAAAAGAAAAAGAAGAGGAGGAAAAGAATCAGATGGCGGAGGAGGACATGGGGAAGGAAGAGAGGAAGGATGGGGAAGAGGAGGAGCAAAGAGATAACTTAAGAAAAGGAGAGAAGAGGAGGAGGAAGAAATGAGAGGGAGGATAAAGAAAATGGGATGATGAAGAGAGCTGAGGAGGAGAAGGAAATAGAAGGATGCAAAAATGGAGTGGGTTGAGGAAATAAGGTTGAGGAGGACAAGGAGGAAGAATAGGAGAAAATGTGGAGGAGGAAGAGGAGAAGAAATAAGAGGAAAAAGAAGAAGATGGGATTGAGGAGGAGGAGAGAGAAGAAGAAGAGGAGCAGAAAAGAAGGATGAACAAACGAGGGAGATGGAGGAGGAGGAGAGAGAAGAAGAAGAGGAGTGAGATGGAGGAGGAGGATGTGGACAGAGACGATTCAGAGAGAAATTGCTGATTTATTCTTTTTCTTCAGATTGAGTTTAGAGCGATAAAGTTCCTCAGTCTGAAGATGACGAGTCGCCGCCCTCGCCGCCCGCTCTGACCCCGCCTCCCGCCTGGGAGCCAGCGGGGGGGTAAGAAGATCAAGCGGCAACATCTCAATCTTTGATTCTGTTTCCTCTTCTTTTTTTTTGTTTGGGGACACGCCAGCTTTTTTTTTCCCCTTTTTCTCTGCGTGAGCACAGATGAGACGGAGCGAGGGATGAAAGCGGCGGCGGAGGGAGGACGAGGACGCCGGCGACACATGCTGAGATCTGATGGAAGTGCAGCGACGCAGAGACAGGAAAACGCACAAACACACACACACACACACACACACACACAGACACACACATGTCAGATTGGTGAACCGCAGTCTTTTCTAATCAGGTCAGAGCGAGTTCATCAGTTCATCTCATCGCAGTTTTCACTTCGCAACTTTGGGGAAGAAGAAAGAAAAGAACGGAGGAGAACATGAAACTTCCAGAAGATGGAGGTCGCTCGTCTCCTTGTCGTCACTCGGCCGGTCTGCTCGGTCCGAACGGTCCCACCATCTTCATCGCAGCGTAGTTCTGTAGGAGGAGGAAGAGGAGGAAGAGGAGAAGGTTCAGGAGGGTTCGTTCGTTCGGAGGGACGAGACGATTAAAGTTGGACATTTTTTTTTGGGGACATTTTCTCATATTTCTCAGAGAATAATTCATGAATCTTGATGAAAGGAAGAAGGCGGATGTGTGTAATCTGCTCTGAGCTCCAACCCGACTGAGAGAACGAGGCCGCGGCTGGAATGAGATTCCTCCGTCAGGTGTCTGGGCTCAGGGGGAGGAGTTCAGACATCCAGAGGGAGGAGTTCAGGAGGAGAACCAGAACTCACTGGTGGGACTGGGTTCTTACTGGGAACCAATCAGAATCCTCCAGGAAGATCCAGGAGGTCTGAGATACTCTAATCCATAGATATATATAAAGACTAGATGTCTCGTTCGACGGAGCCGGACGTCACCACATGGCGGCCATCTTGCTACGGGGAGGCTCTCTCACCCATTACATTGTGTTGGTAAATAACCATAACTTGCTCAATTTTCAACCAATTTTGAAACGGTCTGGTTTGTTATAAACGTCAGAGATGTAGATATGACACTGCATACTTATGAATAATTATGTTATTTTCTAAAAAATTTTATAATTTATGCAGTGTCATAACTACATCTCTGACGTTTATAACAAACCAGACCGTTTCAAAATCGGTTGAAAATTGAGCAAGTTATGGTTATTTACCACTACCAACACAATGTTATGGGTGAGCGAGATGCCCCCTAGCAAGATGGCCGCCATGTGGTGACGTCCGGCTCCGTTGGCCGGCAACGCAGACGAGACATCTAGTCTTTATATATATATATCTATGCTCTAATCTGCCGAGACTGTCTCACATCCACCTTCTTCTTCACGTGATCCTCTGCACTACACACATAACGAACACAAAGTGTGTGCTGGAAATCTAAACTTGCCGGGAAGGCGTAGAGGAAGACGGCGAGGAAGAGGAAGATGAGGAAGAGGATGATGAAGAGGAGGATGAACCACTTGAAGCGCCTCCACAGGATGAACTTGAGCGTCTTGAACGGGGAGGAGAACCACAGGAAGGAGGTGTCAGGACGCCTGGGAGGAGAAGACACGGTCAGTGCAGCAGTGTGTGTGTCTGCCTGTGTGTGTGTGTGTGTGATTGTGTGTGTGTGTGTGACTCACTGAGGCTCCTCCAGGTGTGGGTTCATGTTGGGTTCGTCCCTCCCATGGCCGGCCGGTCTCTCCTCCTGCTCCTGCTCCGTCACGATCTCCAGAGACATCTCCACCTTCCCCTGAAACACACGGACACAAACCACGACAACACACGTGTGTCATCACTTATCTACTGACCACACACACACATGGTCTTTGTGTTGTGTTTTCACGTTTGTGTTTCCTCACAGCGATGATCTTCTCTCCGTTCTGCTCGCAGCTGCACGGCCACCAGCCTCTCACGGTCTTCTGCTCGAACAGCGACACCAGCCGCCCCCCCGACTGCTGCAGCAGCTGCAGGTCGCATTTCTCCGGAGACTTGGCCGGACGCAGCATGTGGTTCAGATCGAACACCAGGTGACCTGAAGAGGCATCCAGATTATGATCTTATAGAGACACCATGGAAACCAGTGTCACAGAAATAACTTAGACATTAATATACCTGTGTCCTTGCTCTGTGTACCTGTACAACACTTCTCTCCATATACACTTACTTCACATCATATGTGATATGTGTTAATATAAACCATATTGATATTATATATCATTTTATACAATAATATTGTCTTTTGCACACTCTGTCTACATATTCTTACACTCATAGTATATTATATTATCTATTGTATAGTCAAATACTTATATTCATACCTCTACTATATATCGTATATTATATCATACTCTCTGAATATTCTTTGTATATATAAGTTTATATACACATATTTATACATGTGTACATGTTATAATTATTATTATTATATCACTATTACCATTATTATTATATATACTGTTGCTGCCATTATTACTATATACTGCTTTTATATTGGTAGAATTACTATCATATATAAATATACATTATGTTATATTATATACTATATATACTGTACTATTTTTATATACTGTCTAACAATAACATTACCATCATATCATCAGTACTATTACCATCATCTTGCCACTGCACCTTATCTACCTATTTATCTTGTGTTTCTGTTTTTATTCTTTCTACCTCAATATTTTTTATTTTATTCTATTGTATTTTATTGTATTCAAATAAACCGGCTGCTATGACGACTTAATTTCATCTTCGGGGATGAATAAAGTAATCTATCTGTCTGTCTGTCTGTCTGTCTGTCTGTCTGTCTGTCTGTCTGTCTGTCTGTCTGTCTGTCTGTCTGTCTGTCTGTCTGTCTGTCTGTCTGTCTGTCTGTCTGTCTGTCTGTCTGTCTGTCTGTCTGTCTGTCTGTCTGTCTGTCTGTCTGTCTGTCTGTCTGTCTGTCTGTCTGTCTGTCTGTCTGTCTGTCTGTCTGTCTGTCTGTCTGTCTGTCTGTCTGTCTGTCTGTCTGTCTGTCTGTCTGTCTGTCTGTCTGTCTGTCTGTCTGTCTGTCTGTCTGTCTGTCTGTCTGTCTGTCTGTCTGTCTGTCTGTCTGTCTGTCTGTCTGTCTGTCTGTCTGTCTGTCTGTCTGTCTGTCTGTCTGTCTGTCTGTCTGTCTGTCTGTCTGTCTGTCTGTCTGTCTGTCTGTCTGTCTGTCTGTCTGTCTGTCTGTCTGTCTGTCTGTCTGTCTGTCTGTCTGTCTGTCTGTCTGTCTGTCTGTCTGTCTGTCTGTCTGTCTGTCTGTCTGTCTAATATCAGTCAAACGAGGTTCCCTGTGATCTGGAGTGGTTAACGAGGACGCTTGTGGGCCAGTTGTTTCTTAATGACTTATTAATGAGCGAGATCAGAGTGAATTATGGGGGATCCCGCGGTGAGGAAGTAGGTTTTGATGGTTGTTGACACTCGGCTCGGAGCAGCTGGGGCCTGATGGACGGCTGCTCCGAGACCAGTCGGCCACTGGAAGTGTTTTTCCAGAGTCGGCTGCAGCTCCACGGTGTGATCGAAGGAAAACGACCTCGTTTCTGAGCCTCACGCTGCGGCGCAGGAACATCAGCAGCCGGCCGGCGGTCCGAACCGGGGGTCCGAGCCGATGAGCCGCTGACAGACAGGCACGGGAAAAACACTTTGAGGTGGCGAGACACCTGGAGGCTGGACGAGAACAAATGGCCGCTGCTGATAGACAGGAACAGAGTCTGGATTCCTCATCTTCCTCCTCCAGGCCGTCATCCCTCCTTCTCTCTCTCCTCTGGCAGAGAAGGAGAAGATGAAGTGAGGCATGCGGAGTGAGAGAGGAGCGACCCCGGGGGGGGGGGCAACGTCACGGGTGAAGGGAAGGCAGACATCTTGACAGCTTGAGTGTGGAGAAGAACAAATAAGACGAGACCTTCCTCTGTGTGAAATGTGCCGACTCAGTGGAAACGGACGGGAGTTCATTCTGGAGATAAATGTTATCGCAGTCGTTCGCTCGACGGATTCAAGACGTCGGAAAAACTCTGGAGAAACCGATGAAACGTCCAAAAACCAAATTCTTGAACAGGTTCAAACCATCTTCAGCAAAACTTTCACTATGTTCGAGTAAATGGAAATTGAAATAAGTAGAAATGAAAACGACAGCAGAGAAAACTGAAGTGTTTTGTGTTGACAGCTGTGGTGTGTCTGTGTCTGTGTGTCTGTGTGTGTGAGTCTGTGTGTGTGTGTGTGTTACCGAGGTAGTCGTCGAAGGAGAACTTGTCGTTGTCCCAGATCTGGACGGTGAGTTTCGGAGCCAGTTTGGTTTCGGCTTTATCGACGCTCCAGAAATGTTCCTGCAGAAACACGGGAGAGAGAGAGAGAGAGAGAGAGAACCTCGACTGAAGAATAAAAACAAAAAGTCTCACAGCTGCACAAAAATCCTATTATTCATAAATTCTGATTTATATTCTATTGACCTTTAATTTTCTTCCTTTTCTTTAGGATCCACTGGGAGCGTTTAAGATTTTGCTGAGTCGTCATTAACAGCTTCGCACGGCGGCTGCGACTCGTTCTAATTATTCTCCGCGGGTGATGAGGACGACCGAGAGCAAAGCATCCTGGGAAACGTGTCCTCTCAGTTTGGAACGGCACTTCCCCGACACATCTCTCACTACACGTCCACTTCCATGGAGCTGTGTGTGTGTGTGTGTGTGTGTGTGTGTGTGTGTGTGTGTGTGTGTGTGTGTGTGTGTGTGTGTGTGTGTGTGTGTGTGTGTGTGTGTGTGTGTGTGTGTGTGTGTGTGTATTAAAGCTATTATCACCTCTGGTGGATTCACACTAAGCTGTCAGACAGTGTCTAACCCGGTGTCACCTCGGAGCTAATGGACTTCACTCTGCAGCTGCTGCTCACTTTCCTCTCGTTCTCTTTCCATTCGCTCAGTCGACCTTTATATCATCAGGTGACGCTCGCCCATCAGACCTGAACGCTCTCCTGACGTGTTCTGGAGGAGAACCCATGCATGTGAGAACCCAGACGTTCGATGGAGTTGCTCTGGAACTTTTCTGGAACTTTTCTCTAGACGAGTTGATGAGGTTTCTAACCGGAACAGTCCAACTACCTCAGGACGAAGAAGAGGAGAAGACACGTATAGAAGACGAAGACGTCAACTTGGAAACTCTGAGCTTCCTGATGTCATCGCGAATAAATTCTCCGTAGTTTAACCTTCAATCATTTTACGTTTTTTTTCCAAACAATAACTCCGATTTTTGGCGAATACGCATAAAACCATCAGCTCGGTTCTGTGTGAAAGTGATGAATGGAGTCGTCTCTGTGGAGTTCATCATGACTTCACACTCAGTCTCCACATCCCAGTCTAAATCCACCTCGAGCTTCCACACACGTCAGAACAACGCACCAGTAAACACCCTGTGTGTGTCTGTGAGTGTGTGTCTGTGTGTGTGTGTGTGTCTGTGTGTATCCGTGTGTCTCACTTTACCCACAAACTCAGTCCAAGTACATTAAGATATCACTCCACAGCTTTCACAGGCAGGGCGGGACACTGTATGGACGAGTGTGTGTGTGTGTGTGTGTGTGTGTGTGTGTGTGTGTGTGTGTGTGTGTGTGTGTGTGTGTGTGTGCGCGTGTGTGTGTGTGTGTGTGTGTGTGTGTAGCTGCTCTCTACAATATCTAACAGCATCAATCAACTTCCTTTTGGTTGCCAGCACAGAGTCGTGTTCCGTCTCCCAGTTCTCGCTCTCGCTCTTAAAATCAAATAAACTTTATTGGCAAAAGAGTGCGGCAACAATCTTCCACTTAATTACACACTGATCAAACCAATAAACCAGTTTTTACCCACTCACTTATTTTCCTCCTCAAATTATTCGGAGATTATTTTGTTTGATGGGTTCGTAATAAAGTCTGAATCCTCGAGGCTAAGAAGCAGAGTCGAGGCTCCGATGTTTCCACGGACGTTCACGTATTTGTGAAAGTCGTCTGAAAGATCGCAGACGAGAAAATGGACAAAAGGCTGCGAAGATGAATCCATTATTAAATCTGGATTGACAGAAAACGAACGGGCGGCAATACTTGACAGTAAAGAAATCGTTTTTAATTATTCAAAGCAGGGAAAATAATCTGTAGCTGTGGAAATTGAATCGGTTAAAGTCACTTCTTTGGAAAAAAAAACAATAATAATTCAGAGGTTTTTCCGAGAAAGTGCGACTTCACCCATCACAGTGTGACGCTGACGGGCGGGGAGGTGGGGGGGGAGGGGGGGTGTTGATGGCGCTGCTGATCCGTCCGGTGACTCAGCGATTAAATCACCGACCGCGGAGGCTTCAGGCGTCATAAACGCAGCTCCTGGCTCGTGAATGAAAACCCTCCGCCCGGCTTCTTCTTCTTCTTATTTAACGCTCCCTCTCGTCTTCTCAGCCGCCGCCTGATTGAGGACGCTGCTCCGAGCCGGCGAACGCCATCGTAAAGCATGTCGGCTGCGAGCGGCTAACCAGGCTCGCTGCCGGGGGCCAAGCAAAGCAAACGGCGGCCACGTTGTTATTCCTCTGTTCAGTGCGATGTTGTCTTAGCTCTTCACTCGGTGTTTCTGTTGAGTCTCAGAGATCCAATAACAGCTTCGCTCACTCGTCCTCCGTGTAAAAAACGTCACCTCGTTAATTCAGTTAATTGTAGATCACTGCAGATTAGTCGGAGGTCTCGCGCGTCTGATGGTTTTGCCACAAGTCCTGGATCCGTGTCGACGTGTTTATAGAGAACTTTTTATTTGATGTGCAGCTTGAAATACGTGTTTTGTTTCTGAGCTCGGTTCGGTCGTGTGTCCTCGAGCGTGAAATGTTAAAACCATCGAAAACACAACTGAATCAAACGAGAGGAAGAAAACAAAACAAAAGCTGAAATAACACAAGTTGAAAAGTTACATTTTTACTATTTTTAAGGGTTTTTTAAATTGTTATATCTGTTGCATGAAGGTTTTCAACTGGTTTGCCTGTGTGGACGATCTTGAGTGGAAATGGAGTGAATTGATGATTGATGGACTTGTGATTGGTCGAGAGCCTGAACCAGCAGCTCCACTCCCGATCCGATTAGTCGGGGGTCTCGTGTCTTGATGGTTTTGCCACAAGTCCTGGATCCGTGTCGACGTGTTTATAGAGAACTTTGTATTTGATGTGCCGCTTGAAATACGTGTTTTGTTTCTGAGCTCGGGCCGGTCGTGTGTCCTCGAGCGTGAAATGTTAAAACCATCGAAAACACAACTGAATCAAACGAGAGGAGGAAAACAAAGCAAAAGCTGAAATAACAAAGATTTGGAAGGGTTTTTTAAATTGTTAAATCTGTTTGTTGCATGAAGGTTTTCCACTGGTGGAAGATCGTGATTGGAAATGGAGTGAATTGATGATTAATGGACTTGTGATTGGTCGAGAGCCTGGACCAGCGGCTCCACCTCCAATCCCTACTGCTCAGATTCTCAACCTTATTAACTGGGTTTGTTCATATTAAAGCAGAGTTATTCAGCAGCTCGGTGCTAATAAACAGGATCATATCCCTTGTTCTTACCTTCCTGTCCACGACACACAGCTGCTCGGCTGGTAGGTAGTGGAAGGGAAACAGGAACCTGTAGTTGAAGTTGCCCTCTCCGCCCAGAGAGCGGTAGTGGACGTCGGTTTTCTGCTTCATGTGTTCGTGACCATCGAGCCACCTGACAAACAAACACAGGACAGAGACAAAGACCCCGTTACTGAGGGTCTCTACTGGAGGGGACGAGGATCAGAGAGAAGGGGGGGTGCTCCTCGTACCCTTTCACGTAGATGTCGCTCATCCTCTCGCCGCTGATGCTGACATCATCCAGGATGACGTCACTCGTGTTCCAGATGACGCAACGCAGGAAGAACCTGAAGAAGAACAAACGTCATTAACTCCACTACACAGATGGAGAGACAGTCTGATGGATTGAGGTCGTACTTCTTAGCCTTGCGTGGCGTGATGTTGAACGGCGGTCCGGGGGGGCCCAGGGTCTTGGGGAACACGTCCACCCACATCATCAGACGCCCCTGACGGACAGAGCGGACGGCCAATGAAAAGACGAGTGGAAGCGGAGGAGGAGGAAGCAGAAGGGGACGTGAGGGAATCGAACGTGTGTTACCTGCTCGATGTCCGGCTGCAGCGGGCTGTACAGAGGCCGGGTCTCCACGTGTTCAGGGACCAGCCCCAGCTTCCTCAGGATGTGAAGCGACAGGCGCTCCTTCAGTGGACCGAGGTGACGCTTACACACATTTTTGTCGTCTGAAAACACACACACACACACACGTACACACACAGACACACGTACACACACAGACACACAAACACAGTCACAGTCACATGTTAAGGTTTAAGTGAAGGTCACAGCTCTCCCAAAGTGGAGAATGGAAAGACGGGACAGTGGGCGGACTGGTTCACAGAGGAATTATTCATTATTCATACACACACACACACACACACACACACGCACACACACACTCACGCACGCACACAGACACACACTCTGCATCACAACGGACGAGGAAAAACTCTGCTGCTTCCAAACAAAATGAAAATATCAAGCAGACGTCAAAAGTTTATGACTGTAAACTTAGAGTCACCTCATCTGTGAGAGGAAGAGGAGGAAAGAGGGGAGGAGGGGAGAGGAAGAGGAGAGTGATAGAAATTAGAAAGGAGTAGAAGGAATGATGAGTATGAGGTAAATGAAGAGAGGAGGAGGGAGAAACAGAGCGGGTGAATGGAAGGAGGGAAGAAAAGTGTTCAGAGAAGCGAGTGGAGGTAGAGGAGGAAGGAAAAGAGAAAAGGTTAAGGATGGAGAGATAGAGGAGGAGAGAAGGAGTCAAAAAAAGTGATGGAGGAAGGAGGGGAAGAGCCAATTAGCGGCCGAGCTTGACGGACAGCAGGCTGACGCACGGTAACCGCGGCAACTGTGGAAAGAGAACGCGGCGGCTCCTCGGTAACCGAGAGCGACCGCGAGTGTTGACGTTGGCTCGTCCGCCCAAAAACACACACAGACACACACACACACACACACACACACACACACACACACACACACACACACACACACACTCTCACAGTTGTACCATAAATCACCAAAACGACAACCGTGACCTTGCATCGCACACCAGCCACGGAACATGTGTGTGTGTGTGTGTGTGTGTGTGTGTGTGTGTGTGTGTGTGTGTGTGTGTGTGTGTGTAAATTAATCTTGAATATTTATCTCGTCGCTCCGCTCTTCAGGTGGTCCTGTGATTTAACTCCACTCCTCCTTCATCCTCCCTCTCTCCTTCTCTCCTTCCACCACCTTGTCCTCCGCCAAAGTTCTGAAGTTTCAGTAGCAGAGGAGGATGGATGGATGGATGGAGGAGAGGAAGGATGGAAGGAGGTAAGGAATGAGGAGTCAAGGGAAGGAGATAATGAGAGACGATGGGAAAAGAGAGGAAAAGGATGAAAAGGAATTGATGGAGGGATGGATGGAGGGATGGACCTGATCCTTCACTGCCTCTCTCAGTTTTACTGGTTTCGTAGTTTCTAGCCCACAATGTCTTTAATGGAACCACACACACACACACACAAACACAGACACACACACACACACACACACACACACACACACAGTGCGGTGACCCACCGAGGTCTGCGGCCGTGTATCTCACTCCTCTGAAGAGCACGCACTCGTCCTGGTACACCGGCCTCCGGAGGTTCCGTCGCTCGCACACTCGACCCAGCAGCTGTCGGGGGGTCAGCTGATCTCTCCACTGGTTCACCCCCGACCTGATGGGCGAGAGACACACACAGACAGCGTGAGAAAAGAGAGAGAGAGAGATGGATGCGATCACGTGACAGTGAGGTGAACTCTCGACTCCTCTCACACGCAGTAGGACAGCGGCAGGCCGCACAGCGCTCCGTGGCGGGACAGGAAGCGGTTCTCCAGGTCGATCACCGTCTCGCCGATCTTCTCGTCTTTGGTCAGCATGTCGTGGTCGTACAGCATCACGTGAAGGTCCTTGTCCACGGGGAGCGAGCACGGGAGCTCAAACATCCTGGAGGGGAAGAGAGGGAGAGAGGGTCAGAGTGAGAACATCTGGACGCCTGGCGAGGACATGTGATGAGACGTGATGATTTTGTGACGTGAAGTACCCTGATTAGGGTTGCAAAGGGGTGGAAAGTTTCCGGTGAATTTCCGGAAACTTTCCATGGGAAGTTTAGCTCGGGAATTTTGGGAATTTTGAAAAAAAAAAAAAAAATACGCAAATTAAACGCTGAGCAATAAAAACATCATTCAAAACTCTATTTTAAAGATGTATGGAACGTTGAGTTTCAATCCTCCACTGTGCATTCTTCCATCACATGCACAGATAACTCCCAGCATGCTTCACTCTACAGCAGGGCTATTGAGGCCTGCTGTAGTGTGCAGGACTAGTCAGGTAAGTTTCAATGATATTACTGGGGAAAATATATTAGCATGCTGATTGAGGATTGTTCATCTGTTCATCTAGCCTATTTCCATTCATTTATCCATCAATTGTAAAATATGTTTACAGACGATTCCAATTGTTTGGCTAACTATTTATATCTCTGGCATTGCATTAGTGTTTTTTTACAAACTTTTTTCTCATCTTATTCTACAGAACAATGTCACGTGCACTCTCTCATGTGTGGAGACATTTCACCTCATCCAATGTAGAAGGAAAGGCTGTGTACATTTGCAAATACTGTGCAAAGACCTATGTTAAGAATGACACAACGATGCAGAAGCATATAGTCAAGTGCCCAAAGTTTCCTCAGGGCTCAAATCAGCCTATGACAAAACAAAATGTTTATATTTATGTCTGTATATGACAAGGTAAATACAGTTAGTATAAATTACCCACAACATTTCCAGTTTATTCCCATTTATTCCCGTTAATTCCCGTATATTCCCGTTTATTCCCGTTAATTCCCGTTAATTCCCATGGAAAGTTTCCAACTTTGAATATACCCGGAATTTTGCAACCCTAATCCTGATGTGATGTTTCTTGGGACGTGTTGTTAACCTCAGTCACACATGAGGTTGTTGTATAATCTCATTTTGTACGACGTGACCAATGATGTGATGTGACTTTGATGTTTTGCTGTAAGATATTCACAGTTTGCAGCATGAGATCAAAATCATCTGATAAAAAGAGACGAAGAAGAAAAATCTGAACATCTAACTTGACCTCAGAAGAACAAACTTCTCCAGGTTTAGAAACGAGTTTTGACTGTTCAGTTCCTGTGATCAGTGTGAGTGTAGCGACCCCTACTGGTGTCTGCAGGAACATGTGGCTGAGAGGGAAGTGGAGAAGTTCATATTTCTGCTGAGGCCAAACAATCCTGCACATGATCGTCTGGTTCTTATAGTAGAAAGAGAATAAAGGAAGTAGTCCGATAAGTTGAATAATTAATGTAAGTCAGTGTTAGATGCTTTAAAAGGGAGACGACCCACTGATTCAGATATTTAAATCTACGAGATTTAGATTTTAATTTGGATCTAATCAGGTGGGAAGAAGACGACTGGAGTTTCTGGAGTTTTCTGACCTGGTTTATAGATCCGTCAAATTGATATCCTGTCAAATCTGATAGCACAAATCTGATATTTTTGTCTTTAGTTCCAGCGTTGACTGTACAACTTCATTACTATTTAACCTTCTCAGATTATTCACTTTTCCTTATTGTCCTTATCTGAACTGGATGAACCTTTAATTTGGATCTGAACTCACTTCTTTAAAATCCCAGGGAATAATCCATGGATCTCTCTTTCTCTATTTGACAGTGAGCTATATTTCTGTGGTTCTGAATAAAAATCTGAATCCAGCAGATTTGAATGTGGTTTGATTAGAGGAAGTGTCCGTCAGCGACATCGTGGATGGAGCTGGAGAGAGAGAGATGAAGTGACGTACTTTCCAAACACCGGGTCCAGGGTCCCGGGGATGTAGTTCTCATGGTCATTGACGGTCTTTTTCCCCAGAGTTATCTTCACATACGGGTCACACTGGAAACACAAAGACGGGAACGCACTTTCATTTGACTCATTCTTCAGTCTTCAGTTAACGATCTGCTCTTCCTCCTCCTCCTCCTCCTCCTCCTCCTCCTCCTACCTTCCCGTTGGTGTCTTTGGGCTGCAGCCCCTGGGCCTCGATGACGTAGACCCGGACCAAACACTCCTCGAGGCCGTTGGGAGGAAGTTTCCTGAACTGTCGGGGGGGAGCGGAGGCCGAGGGGTCGTCTGGCAGAGGGTAGATCTTAAACATGCCCTGTTGGTGGAGGAGACAAGAGCCAATCAGCAGGTGGCGTGAGGTCATGTGACGATCTGTGATGAAGGTGGAGGACTTGAACTCTTTACCTTGAACTCCCCGACCACCGACGGATCTTCTCCTTCGTCCTGAGTCTTTCCTCTGAACAACTTGAACGTCTGACAGAAATCAGACAAACCCCCGAAGCCCTCGACCTTCTCCAGCTCTCGCTCAAACACCTGAGGAAGAGGAAGAGGAGGAGGAGACGACAACACCTGATAAACACATGAACGTTGTCATCTACACAACATGCTCAGGCACACAAACTCGTTCCTGGGCTGGAGGTGAATTATTCACTGTGGCAATGTGTAACTTTATGGCATCATGGCTGAATATGGTCCAATGTAATTCCACTGGTATTGGATTAAAACCGCAGCCAAGCGCGACTCAACACTAAATTAGAGTCGCACTGCAGCGGCTGGCACGACACAGTGTGTGTGTCTGTGTGTGTGTTAATGTGTACATAGTGTATCAGGGCAGGGGCGTCCATGTGTCAAACGCACAAAGAGATTCATTGGTTTTCATTAGTTTGTTTACATCAGTCGCACACGCACACACACACACAGACACACACACACATTCCCTCATTCTTTCCCTATCATCGGTGTGTGACAGCTCTGCGGTGAGTCGCTGGAAAGAGGAAGAGTTCGAAAACAAGCTGGAAACATCGGTTCACTACTGTGCTGAGGAGAGGGAGGGAACCCAGAGGGAGAGGAGTCAAGGTAAAGGTTAAAATGGAAGAAAGAGAGAAAAAGAAGAAGAAGAAGCATTTGAGCAAAGTGTTAAACCGTGTATTATACTTAAGTTTATCTTGAATAAAAGCTGAACTTTATTAAAGCAGACACGTGTTTTTCTATCCTCTCGTGTTCTATAATTTCCCAGTTTATCAGCATTCGCATTTATTTGATGACACGTCATTTTTAAAATCAACATAGCGCTGTCGTTCCTCATGTGATGAATCGCTGGTGTGTTCGATTCCCACAGCAGGAAAAAAAACTGATTTATTAAAATGAGTTGAAATGTGGGAGAAGGCAACGAGATGCTTTCCCTCCACTGTCACTTGTCATGTGATTAAGAGAAACAAAGGGGTTAGTTAGGAAAGAGGGAGGAGGAGGAGGAGGAGGAGGAGGAAGGAGGAGGAGGAGGAGGAGGAGAGCGGTGAAAGACTTGGAAAAGCAGGGTGAGGACAGCGGGGGGGTTGGAGAACGAGTGATGAGGGCGGATGATGTAAACGAACGAAGAGGTCTGGGAACAGCTGAAGGTTTCGTTTCACGATTCAAACACCGAACCCAGAACCAGGGGAGAAGAGGAGGAGAAGAGGAGGAGAGGAGGAGGAGGAGAAGAGGAGAAGAGGAGGAGAAGAGGAGGAGAAGAGGAGGAGGAGAAGAGGAGGAGAAGAGGAGGAGAAGAGGAGGAGAAGAGGAGAAGAAGAGGAGAGGAGGAGAAGAGGAGGACTAAGAGCCAGAGGTTCGAGAAATCAACATATTATAAAACTCAATCCGAAAATCACAACCACTAGAATTCATAATTTGAGCAAATACTCGAATGTCTAAATATGAAGCTGCTTCTAGCGTCCAGCTAACGTAGCTTAGCATAAAAGACTAATGAACTCAGAGAAGATGTATTTCAGTCAATGTGTTCCATCTCTCTTTGGTCATCAGGAGAAAGAAGAGTAGATAAATAATCTCACAACTGATTTATCTTATTATTATTTAACCTTATCTTAAAGACTCTCTCTCCTCAGTTCTCTTCATGTCTTGTTGTTTCTCTTCTCAAAATGGGAACAAAATGAGTTATTACATATTTATAATAGTATTTATGTGGAGATGGACGCTGAGGTTGAGGAGGTGTGAGAGTCAGGTCTGGAAAACACTGGCTCACCGTGGTAATGATCACCAGGGAGGAGAGGTCAGGAGAAGGTGAAAGGGGGGGGGGGAGACAGGAAGCAAAGTCATAACCAGGATGGAAACAGTTGTACAGTCAGAGGAGGAAAGGAGGAGAGGAGGTGAAGAGGGGAGGGGTGACGGCGTGGGAGGAGAGCGGCGAGCCAACAGCGTCTGACTCGACTGAGGACGGAGAGAGGATATCGAACAGGAAAGAACAAAGGAGGTGAAAGTGGGGAAAGGAAGAAGCAGGTGGGAAGAAGACGACTGGAGTTTCAGGAGTTTTCTGACCCGGTTTAAAGATCCGTCAAATTGATCTCCTGTCAAATCTGATCACACAAATATGATGTTTGTCTTTAGTTCCAGTGCGACTTCATTACTATTTAACCTTCTCAGATTATTCACTTTTCCTTATTGTCCTTTGGCCTCATCATTTTTAAAGAGATTTCTAATTTGCTGTGTTTCCCTTGTTCATTTAAAACCGACCTCCCCAGCGGATGGAGACAGAAACAGGAAGGAGGCAGACGAGGAGGCGGCGCCCGAGTTTCACCTCGAGTCCGACCGACGCTGGAAACTGTTCCTCAGCCGACAGTAGCAGGGGGGTGGGTGGAGGGGGGGGTGAGAGGAAGGTAAAGGTGGCTGGAAAGGTTGGAAACAGTGGCTCACTTCCTCCCGACAGTAGCAGATCTGAGAGAAAGAGGAGGAGAATGAGGAGGAGGATGAGGAGAAGGAGGAGGATGAGGAGGAGGAGGACTGAGGAGGAGGACTGAGGAGGAGGAGGACTGAGGAGGAGGAGGAGGACTGAGGAGGAGGAGGAGGACTGAGGAGGACTGATGAGGAGGAGGAGGACTGAGGAGGAGGAGGACTGAGGAGGAGGAGTAGGACTGAGGAGGAGGAGGAGGAGGATGAGGAGGAGGAGGACTGAGGAGGAGGACTGAGGAGGAGGAGGACTGAGGAGGAGGAGGAGGACTGAGGAGGACTGAGGAGGAGGAGGAGGACTGAGGAGGAGGAGGACTGAGGAGGAGGAGGAGGAGGACTGAGGAGGAGGAGGAGGAGGAGGAGGAGGAGGAGGAGGACTGAGGAGGAGGAGGAGGAGGAGGAGGAGGAGGAGGAGGAGGAGGAGGAGGAGGAGGAGGAGGAGGAGGAGGAACCAGTGGCTCACTTGTGATTCCAGTAGTTTCCATCCAGCTGTCAAGTGAAATCTCGAGGAAACTTTTGAAACTTCGATGTGTTTCCATCGGTGAAACCAGTTCAAGCCTCCTGAACGAGAAGAGAAAACACAACCGCTAGCAAGAGGGAAAGGGCCTCGGGGGGGCGGGACCTTCGGGTCAGATTGTTCTTGTTCTCCGTCGTCTCCATGTCTTCATCTCCAGGAGAAGACGTGACCTCTCTGGAACCCTCCCGCTCGTTAGACGCTGATTCTCAAACACGACTTGGCTTCGTGGTTTTACCGCTTCCAAAATTGATCAGATGATTTATTATCTTCCATAAAACCTTTCTGTAGAAAGTCAGCAGTTCTGTTGTGAATGAACGTGAGGAAACATGTAGAGAAGTAATATTACAGCTTAGAAGCAGAAAGGCTCTGATGTGGAATTGCTTTCAGGGGAGAAGGTTACAGGTCTAATTTAAGAGCAATAAAGAAGCGGCCAAATTCTGACATAATTCGTCATTTGTTTGAGCATCAGACGAGAAAACTGACGTGAGAGCAGCGTCCCGGGGGGGAGGGGGGGGTGGAGTTCGCCGTCCGGGCCGAGAGAATCGGGCCGAGGGTTGAGGAGAGAGCGTGGGCGGTGATGGAGAGCGTGGCCTCCGGGACGCCGGCTGAACCGTGTGGCAGACGTTGAATGCGGCTGACGTGATTCGCTCGCTCGGTTCCTCGCCAAATAAATCGAAAGGGGCCGCCGGGTTGTTCCCCCCCCCCCACACACGTCCCAGAGTGGCGTCCCCGAAGCGAGTTCGCCGCTGTGGGTGAGTCATCGGAGTTGTCGGAAAAACGGTGGCGAACCGCCGGGTTGGGAGGACGGAGCATGAGAAGTAGAGGAGGAGAAGATGGAGGGATGGAGGGATGAAGGGATGGGGGGATGAAGGGATGGAGGGATGGAGGGGTGGAGGGATGGAGGGGTGGAGGGATGGAGCGATGGAGGGATGGAGGGATGGAGGGATGGAGGGATGGAGAGAACTGGCAAATCGGCAAAAATGAGATTTAAATGATGTTTGGTTACGTGAGTGTTTAAGTGAAGCGGAACAAAGAACTTCACTGTCTCCATCTTTCTTTCTTTCTTTCTTCTTCCCTCATTATTGATCTTCACCTTCTTTATGTGTATTCATATAATTCTGGCCTGAAATCGAATCTGCAGACACCCGTCCCCAATAAAATAATTTTTTAACAACTGATAAAGTCAAATTTCCTTTCTTAAAAAAAATTAACTTTTAAACATTTTAAACCCTGTGTACTTCTATTCCATATTTTTGCAGATTTATTTATTTCTATTTTAATTTTTACACTGATGGACCTACTCTGAAATAAAGCGCACACACACACACTCACAGACACACACACACGCACACACGCACACACACACACACACACACAAACACACACACACACTGTACCTTCAGTTTGTCGAAGCCTTTCTCCAGATACGTCCCGCACTTGTTCTTCTCTCCGGTCGAGGCGTAGAACTTGCTCCACCAGTCCATGAAGTCCTCCCCCTGTCGGTCACATGGTCAGAGGTCAAAGGTCAAAGGTCAGAGGTCAGAGGTTGGCAACAAACAGGAGACATTCAGGGACACACACATTCAAACTGATCTGGAGAAACATGATTTCACAGCTCATCATGATAACTCAAATAAATGCACGTCATTGATTTAATAATGATTCTGTCTGAGGTCCTAACTCCACCAATGACCTTTGACCTTTTACAGCTCCACTCTTGGCCTCTGTGGAGCGGCTCTCTTAATAACCGGCTTTTCATGGTTTTTTCCAGTGATCGCATGGCAGCGTGAACTTGGCCAACTCACGTCAACACGAGTGGAACCGGCCTCTGGTGGCTCCGTGGCATGAAGGTCAGTGTATATGGGCGTCGTGAGGCAATGGAAACGGGCAACGCCGGCGTGGAAACACACACAGAGTGGACACAACCGACCGGGACACACCAGGAGGAACATGCTACGGCAACGAAATTATTAAATAAAAGACAAGTCGCTCAGTGTGTATATGAAGGAAGAGAATCCTCCTGCTGCTTTGCATCACTTCTCTGGAACACGCGGCCACTTGCATGTTGCCAGATTCTTATTTCGGTCTCCGGCGGCAGGTCGTGTGTGTGTGTGTGTGTGTGTGTGTGTGTGTGTGTGTGTGGTCAACGACTCTAATTATCGAAAGTAGACTTTTGTGTGACGTCCTTAGGATGTGGTAATAATCATAAACAGCGAGGAAGACGAGAGACGAGTGGATTCATATATTATTAAGTTTTATTCTCTCAGCTTGGGAGGATGGGTTTGAAATGCACATTATTTTTGTTGCCGCTTTAACCACAAGAAGGTTTCTTGGGAGGCGAGATTCAAACCACCAACAGGAACCTGTGGCCAACCCGCTCTACCACCTCACCAGTGACCCTCCTTTTGTTAAATTATGGATATTACCCATCATCAGTGGTGTACAAAGTACTTGAAGGCCATACTTGAGCAAAAGTACAGATATCTTACCTGAAAGTGACTTCGGTAAAAGTAGAAGTCACCCGTCAGAAAATGACTTGAGTAAAGGTCTTAAAGTAGCTCATATTAAATGTACTTAAGTATCAAAAGTATCTGGTGTTGAAATGTACTTAAGTATCAAAAGTAAAAGTACAAGTACCAAAATTAAAAATGCAAAGTGCTTTTTATAGTAGTCCTATACAGACACAAAACAACCCAACATGTTTCTCCTCAAGATTTATCTCAACTGACTGGAAAATTATAACAACAATATGAATATAATGTATATAATGTATGGTTTTACAAATTTTGAACCCGAGATGAGAAAGAGAGAGAGAGAGAGAGAGAGAGAGAGAGAGAGAGAGAGAGAGAGAGAGAGAGAGAGAAAGAGAGAGAGAGGTGCACCAACCTCCGCTGCTCAAGTAACGAGCCAGTTTGAGAATGTAAGAAGTAGAAAGTACAGATATTTTTGTTCAAATGTAACAAGTAAAAGTAAAAAGTCGTCAGGAAAAGAAATACTCAAGTAAAGTACAGATATGTGAAAAATCTACTTAAGTACAGTAACAAAGTATTTCTACTTTGTTACTTCCCACCACTGTCCATCATGCACTGATAATTCTCACTGAGCTTAAAGCATAGAATGAAATCTGCTCTCAAACTTACCCAGGGAACCATCTAGTGTCCACGTTAAAGAGGGAAAAGAGAAGTTAGACACACACGTTAGATTTTTCGTCTCACACATGCAGACACACAAACGCTGACACAGCGTAACCACACACTGAAGTTACAGGTTTAAAAACACTTTAAGAAGCTTTTCAACACACATGTATTAATAGTTTTTCTCATAACACGGGCGAGGGTTTCAATCCAAAGTGAAATATACGCCATTTGTTAAAATAAATAAATAATTGAAAACTAAATAAATCCCTAAAACTGCTGGAGTCTCAGCGATGAGTCATCGAGAGGCCGGCGCTCACAAGGTCGTTCTGTTCTGGAGGATAAAACGTCTTTATTTTGAAATGTTGACTGATGTCTTTCTGTGGTTTGGACTCAGGTCCTTGTATTTTATATGATATGGTTTTCGGGGGGGTGGAGGGGTCGGGGGGGCGGGTGGGGGGGGGGAGATATATAACATCTTTGGATGAAACCCGGTTATTTGCTTTTATCAAGAATTTTCTTTTCTCTCAAGTGTGAAGCAGCTCCATCCATCAAGCTGAGTAAAAGTCTGGTCACATTGGCAACAAGAGAGAAGTGTGTGTCTGTGAGTGTGTGTAGGTGTGTGTGAGTGTGTGAGGAAACGACTAAACGACTACTACTACAAAGATGGGGAATACCAGGGGGACAGATCACACACACACAGACACACAAAAACATACATTTGAATTCGACCCGTCTCCGCCCTACAACCTTCAACCCTCTGAGGAGCACTCGGCTGAAAACACACTCGTGACGCACTCACCACTTTTTCCTTGGTGTGTGTGTGTGTGTGTGTGTGTGTGTGTGTGTGTGTGTGTGTGCGTGTGCGAATGTGTGTGTGTTTGTCGGGATAAATGTAGAACAAAAGTGCTCTTATGGCACCGGGTTGGTGTGGAATCCCCTTTCTCCTACTTCTCACCGACTAAGACACACACACACACACACACAGACACACACACAGACACACACACACACATTCACACACACACACAGAGCAGGATCGACGATGGAATTCCTCATTTTTCCAAAGTGGCAGCATGGCATGGAAAAGGGCAGCATGCACGTGGCGCTGAACTAAGACATCACACACACACACACACACACACACACACACACACACACACACACACACACACACACACACACACACTCACACACACACACACACACACACACACACACACACACACGCACACGCATGGCGCTCAGTGTCTGAGGCGTGAAGTGTCTGGTGTGTGTTAATGCGTCCTCTGTGTGCAGCTGGTGCCAAGCAGTGATGACAGGGGCGCCAGAAACTGTGTGTGTGTGTGTGTGTGTGTGTGTGTGTGTGAGGGTGTGTACACTCAAGTCTACGACTCCTGATTCAAGCAGATTACCGCGGCCGGTGGAGCGTTACAGGCTGCACCGTGTATTAAGCATGGAGTCAGGATCGAACACACACACTGACACACACACACACACACACACACACACACACACACACACACACACACACACAGGCTGCAGCGGTCTGCTCAGGGTGTCAGTGTGGTTTGCAGCCTATCATTACGCCCTGCAGGGAGCGCCAGGCTAACCAGACCGACGCTGGCACGGCCAAGAACTCAGCGAGCGGAGAGACGGGATTTACATCAGAGCTCCGAGCCGTCTGTGGGGAAACCCCTTCCACAGCGGGGTCAGAGGTCAGAGGTCAGAGCGGGAAGAGGCGGCGTCCTCCCAGGTGATTATTTAAATAATCCAGACTCGAAACTCAGTGCTTTGTTGACCCACAAATACAAATAATGTTTAAACACGAGCCTCAGAAACAACTCAGTCAACCACCTGTCGATGTGATTGGTGGAATCACAGCCAGCGACTATTGACTGGATTGATTTACAACATGGACTTTATAAAGATGTTCCTAAATGGGACATTGAACAATCTGCAATGCAAAATATGTTTTTTTCCCGAGGATTTATGTTTAAGTGTCATTTGATTAGTTATTTGATGCTATAAAAAAAGGCTAAAACATCACGATTGACAGCTGAGACTGATTCATGATTGGTCAAGTGCTCGTGTAGAGGCGGGACCTGGCTATAACGATCACTGTCTCACAGACTGACTCCAAATTATATCAACCTGCATTGATTCCATGTCTCTGCAGGAAACCATGTGAAACCAGGTTTTAAAGTCCAAACAAGGAGTTAGCGTTGTAGTGAAATTTGTAGAAGAAGCTTAAAACCCTGAATTATTCCTACATCACATTATTAACCAACTAAAGTATCCAATGAACTCGCAAGGCTAATCGTTGGCTTATGACACATCGGATCTAGTAAATGCACGAACCCATTTCAATGACAATCTGTGCACGGTCGGATTCTGGAGCTGAACGGCAGCTTCACATCAGTCCGAGGCTGAAATTAACATGGACTTTATAAAGATGGAATGAAGCTCCTCCATGTTCCTAAATGGGACATGGAACAATCTACAATGCAAAATATTGTTTTCTCTGGGATTTATGCTTAAGAGTCATTTGATTAGTTATTTGATGCTATAAAAAAAGGCTAAAACATCATGATTGATAAACAACTTGTCTCTGCAGGAAACCACGTGAAACCAGGTTTTAAAGACGAAAACAAAGAGTTAGTGTTGTATTGAAATTAGTCAAAAGAAGCTTAAAACGCTGAATTATTCCTACATCACATTATTAGCCAACTAAAGTATCAAATGAGCTAAAGTCCGTCTCCGAGGCTAATCGTTAGCTTGTGACAGCAATGTGCACGGTCGGATTCCGGAGCTTCACATCAGTCCGAGGCTGAAATTAGCAGATCAGGAAAAACCATAATGATTTACTCAGTTATTTTGACATCTTGTTTCTGGTCACCGTGTCGTTACAGAAGCCGTCACTGTGGGCGTGGCCCGGAGCCAGCTCTGGTTTGAACGCCGCCTAGCCAGATTTATGGAATGAGACGCAAACTACATCATTTCACACCGGGTCAGACTGGGACTCTAACCCAACCTGACTGATGGCTGGCAACCAACTGGGATCGTCTTGATGAGAGTTAATGGAGGAGCCGAGCCACATTTATTGAAGGGGCACAAACCCGTATAAAGTCACCGATAGAAAACATGGACACGAGAGCCACATCGTGTGAAAGCAACATGAGGAGAACAGAGCAGCGGCCGGTTTGATTCCTGACAAACGGAATCATGGCGCCCGGACGCTGCCGATGAAACGTGACGCAGACTTTTCATTCTCCATCCGAGCGACGTGTGATCTCAGATATCTCAAAGTGGGGTCTGGGTCTACGAGGCCTGAAGGAGCCGTGACCCCACCGACAGCCGAGCGTCTGAAAGCTTTCCAACTCTGAAACTGAATCCGACTGATCCGCCTCGGAAGGAAAACTCCGGGTCGGGCGCACGCCGCTGCAGTGATCTGGGAATCATCAGACGTGTGGCGAGATTAAGACGCCCGGGTTTACAGCCCATGAGAGGGTGAGCGTTCTCCTTCTGGTGCCATGAGATATTAGCCTACCTCCTCCTCCTCTTTTGCCTCATTTCCAACTCCCTTTCTCCTTCTTTTTTCAGCCACTTCCTCCCTCCCTGGTTAATCCATCCCTCCTTCGGCCTTTAGCAACTGTCTGCTCACGGAGCCTTGTGGTGGAGAGGATCTGCAGCAGCTCTGTTGACTTTGGCCCCGACCAGACAGAAAGCCGAGCCTTTAATTTGACTGGTTTCAATATCTGACCCTTAATAAAACAAATATCTTTGTTTGGAGAGAAAGGAATCATCCCCAATTACTGTCGAGCGACAAGGCCCGAGCGCCCCGGCTGCATGTGTGTATTTATGTGCACAGTCTGGTCCGGGTCAAGCTTAGTCTCCAAATTGACCTGGCTTGGATAAATAAAAATGGAAGAATGTAACAGGGAGCGTGGTCGGCTGCTGGAAATCTGTGTCGGATTTCTTCTGAAACCGCAAAGCTCCACAAGCGGCGCTTTGTAAAAAACACGGATTTCTTGACTCAATTTTCCTATTTGAGACCAAGGAGGCAAATGTAAAGAAGTTGCACGAGTAAAAGGACGATTTAAGAGTTAAACCTCAGTGTCTTAGTCGGAATAAACTTTATTAATAAACAGGGTTTCTCTCTAAAGTTAGATCTCTGCTGCTGGGGAAGCACAGTGACTCTGTGGATTTGGCGATTACCAATCGATACGCAAACTCGACTAATAACAAGTTGGTCTCAGCTGTCAATCATTACTTGTCACGCTGTTTTCACAACATCAAATAACTAATTACAACCAAACTTATCAGAAACACAAACATAAATCAGGGCGATAAGAACTAAAATAACTTCTAACCATCAAATTCTCATCAGTTTATCAGTGATTAGGGTTGCAAAGGGGCGGAAAGTTTCCGGTAAATTTCCGGAAACTTTCCGGAAACTTTCCACGGGAATATTAAGCTCGGGAATTTTGGGAATTTTGAAAAAAAAACAACTATGCAAATTAGACGCTGAGCAATAAAAACATCATTCAAAACTCTATTTTAAAAATGTATGGAACGTTGAGTTTCAACCCTCCTCTGTGCATTCTTCCATCACATGCACAGATAACTCCCAGCATCCTTCACTCTACAGCAGGGCTGTTGAGGCCTGCTGTAGAGTGAAGGACTAGTCAGGTAAGTTTCAATGATATTACTGGGGAAAATATATTAGCATGCTGATTGAGGATTGTTCATCTGTTCATCTAGCCTATTTCCATTCATTTATCCATCAATTGTAAAATATTTGTACAGATGATTCCAATTGTTTGGCTAACTATTTATATCTCTGGCATTGCATTAGTGTTTTTTTACAAACTTTTTTCTCATCTTATTCTACAGAACAATGCCACGTGCACTATCTCATGTGTGGAGACAATTCACCCCATCCAATGTAGAAGGAAAGGCTGTGTACATTAGCAAATACTGTGCAAAGACCTATGTTAAGAATGACACAACGATGCAGAAGCATATAGTCAAGTGCCCAAAGTTTCCTCAGGGCTCAAATCAGCCTATGACAAAACAAAATGTTTATATTTATGTCTGTATATGACAAGGTAAATACAGTTAGTATAAATTACCCACAACATTTCCAGTTTATTCCCGTTAATTCCCGTATATTCCCGTTTATTCCCGTTTATTCCCGTATATTCCCGTATATTCCCGTTAATTCCCATGGAAAGTTTCCAACTTTGAATATTCCCGGAATTTTTTAAACCCTATCCCTGATTAATCACTTTTATCAAATGTAAAGAAGTTCTCTCGAGGTATTTGCGCTTTTTTTGTAAAATCTCTTATTGAATGGCACTCGTTAGATGTGTAATCCATGTATCACATGTGTGGTTTGCTGCAAAAAAATTAAAAAAGATAGAGAAAGTATTTCTGCTTGTTGCCAATGTGCACAGATCTGACAGAACATGGAACCAAGTCGCTCAATTTTATGGATGTTGGTAAAATCAGAGATTAAAGAAGACAAATGTAAAGAACATGCTTGAAAATGGAGGACATGAGTTAGAAGATGAGTTTGTTACCTACATGGAGGCTGGAGCTAGAGGCTGAAAGGTTAATGATAGCTGAGCCGGCTCCGTCTGCAAACTGTGACACACACACAACACAAACACACAACTCTCAGGTCAGCTGGTGACATCAGACGAGGAAAGACAAGTTGCATTAAACAGGAAATCAGTCAGAAAGTAGGTGTGTGATGTTAGACACACACTGTTGTGTTACGCTAACATCAGCAGACTTATTAGTGACTCACACACACACACACAGAGCACATCAGCCGTCACCGTTGTGCGTTCCCCTCGAAGCAGCGACAATTAATCAAAAAACGGTTTTGTGAGCCGGGGGGGGGGGGGAAGTGAGTTCGATGCCATTTTCCTGTCGAGGTGTCGACAGCGGCGCTCGCTCGACGCTGATCGGGCGCGACAAAGCCCGGGATCAGAAAGACAAAGTGTTTACATGAGGTCACGGAGGAGCTGAGCACATGGGGGAGAAGAGGAGGAGGAGGAGGAGGAGGAGGAGGAGGAGGAGGAGGAGGAGGAGGAGGAGGAGGAGGAGGAGGAGGAGGAGGAGGAGGAGGAGGAGGAGGAGGAGGAGGAGGAGGAGGAGGAGGAGGAGGACAGGAAGGGCGAGGACGCACCCGAGCGTGAACACACACAACGAGGGAGAGGAGAACAACGTGTGGTCGACCTTTGGGCCTGCGTGTGACTGCGTGTGCTATTGAACATGTATGACCACGGTCTCTTTTAAATTCATCTTTCACCAAATCCCTCGAGGTTCCTCATCCTCCGTTTATTACACAAACTGCACATTTACACCCAAAAGCAACACAAAAGGAGCGTCTTGTCGAGGCTGTTTCACCCTTTCAAATTAAAACGACTACACACACGAGTGATTAATCGTCGTGGTCGTGGTGAGAATCTGTGATTGTCGCTGGTCGGACGAGTGTGTCGATTGTCGAGCGTTTTCTGTTGTCACCGCAAAATGTGTGTCCGCACGGTTTCATCACTGCTGTTGTTCTGAGGCCACTTTAATCAGATGTAGAGAGGAGGGGGGGGGGTGGGGGGGGGGGCGGTGATGTCAGGGTGTGTGCACTGATTTCAACACCCCCGTGTGGACTCATCACACACAAACACACAAAGACACACACACACACACAAACGGAAATTAGTTCATACTTGTCCGATGTCCACACGACAATTTAATGTTTATGTCAGTGCAAGTAAATTGTGTGTGAGAAAGAGAGAGAGAGAGCAAGGGAGAGAGAGCGAGAGCGAGAGAGAGAGAGAGAGAGAGAGAGAGAGGATTTGACCTCTTAACTTTATGAAATCTATATTTTCCGGTTTAAAAACTGTGTTACGACTTTGTTACATACCAATAAACTATTTGTGCATATGTGTGTGTGTGTGTGTGTGTGTCTGTAAGAGAGAGAGAGAGAGAGAGAGAGAGAGAGAGAGAGATATATAGCGCACTGACCATCTGTCCATTCCTTTAATTCCCTTCTACCCGTTCTCTTCATCTTCTCTGTCCGTCTCCATCTATCACACACTTGTTTAATGTGGTCGCTCATCAAAGGGCCTCCTCATGTTCTCCTCCTCTCCCCCCCGCTCTCTCTCTCCATTGTTGTGGTTTGTCTGTCACTCTTCACCTCCGTGATCCCTTCATCAACTTCAAACCCTCTCTTCCTTTCTTTGTGTATCTCTTTTTGTTTTATCCCGTAACCCACCGGCACCACAACACACACACAACACATCAACAGTATAAGAGACATGGGGTCACATTTTCCCTTCAGTAATCACAAGGAGAGAGGGAGGAAAAGAAGAGGAGGAGGTGAAGATGAAGAGGTGGAGGAAGAAGAAGAAAGTAGAGGAGGAGGTGAAGATGAAGAGGTGGAGAAGGAAGAGAAGAGAGTAGGAAGAAGAAGAAAGTAAAGGAGGATAACAGAGGAAGGGTGAGGACAATGAGAAGGAGACAAGGGTGAGAGGAGGGATGGAGGACAGGAAATCAAGGAAGTAGGAAGAGGGGGAGAACAGGAGAGGATGAGAGTATAGGAAAGGGTGAGAGGAAGAGGACGAGAAGATGAGGTGAAGAAGGCAGAAGAGGAACAAAGAAAAGGAAGAGGAATTGGAAGTGAGGAGATAACAGTTGTTAGGAAGGAGGTAAAAGAAGAGGAGGAGGTGAAGATGAAGAGGTGGAGGACGAAGAAGAAAGTAGAGGAGGATAACAGAGGAAGGGATGGAGGACAGGAAATCAATGAAGTAGGAAGAGGGGGAGAACAAGAGAGGAGGAGAAGATGAGGTGAAGAAGGCAATGAAGAGGAATTGGTGGAAAGTGAGGAGAGAAGAGTTGTTAGGAAGGAGGAGAGGAGAAGAGGAGAAGAGAGGTGGGAGACTGACGCGTAAACAAGAGGATGAAGAGAGAAGGGAAAGGTCAGGTGGAGGAAGAAGAAGAAAGTAGAGGAGGAGGTGAAGATGAAGAGGTGGAGAAGGAAGAGAAGAGAGTAGGAAGAAGAAGAAAGTAAAGGGGGATAACAGAGGAAGGGTGAGGACAATGAGAAGGAGACAAGGGTGAGAGGAGGGATGGAGGACAGGAAATCAAGGAAGTAGGAAGAGGGGGAGAACAGGAGAGGATGAGAGTATAGGAAAGGGTGAGAGGAAGAGGACGAGAAGATGAGGTGAAGAAGGCAATGAAGAGGAATTGGTGGAAAGTGAGGAGAGAAGAGTTGTAAGGAAGGAGGTGAAAGAAGAGGAGCAGGTGAAGATGAAGAGGTGAAGGAGGAAGACAGGAGAGTAGGGAGAAAAGATGGAAGAGGACAGGAAATCCAGGAAGTAGAAAGAGGGGGAGAACAAGAGAGGAGGAGAGTAAAGTAAAGGATGAGAGGAAGAGGACGAGAAGATGAGGTGAAGACGGCTGAAAGAGGAACAAAGAAAAGGAAGAGGAATTGGAAGTGAGGAGATAAGAGTTGTTAGGAAGGAGGTGAAGAAGAGGAGGAGGTGAAGATGAAGAGGTGGAGGACAAAGAAGAAAGTAGAGGAGGATAACAGAGGAAGGGATGGAGGACAGGAAATCAATGAAGTAGGAAGAGGGGGAGAACAAGAGAGGATGAGAAGATGAGGTGAAGAAGGCAATGAAGAGGAATTGGTGGAAAGTGAGGAGAGAAGAGAAGGGAAAGGTCAGGAGGAGGAGAAGAAGAAGTGAGGGACACAAGGAGTTTGGAATTCTTTCCGAAGAGGAGAAGAGAGGTGGAGACTGACGCGTAAACAAGAGGATGAAGAGAGAAGGGAAAGGTCAGGAGGAGGAGAAGAAGAAGTGAGGGACACAAGGAGTTTGGAATTCTTTCCTGAGAACTCAGACGTCCTGCACAGATTCCTGGTGCCTGAACGTTACTCCAGTCGGTGGTTTTCCATGTTGCAGCTCATTACCTTCAAACCCTTGAGCACTCAAACACACCAGCAGAACTTTTTCCTAAGCCGGCCTCACGCTGCCGAGCGGCCCGTCGCCGTGCCGACCGGCCCGTCGCCGTGCCGACCGGCTCCTGCCCGGTTCCACCAACACAGACCTTCACTGTCACCAGGTTCTCACTCGTCTCTCTGCAGCAGACGTTGGGGTTTTCATCTAAAAGCTTCGTCATCACTAACGACCCTCGGAGGAGAAACTTGTTCTAGAAACGTATTCATTAAATCGTATCGTTCCAACTTCTAACACATCACCCGAAGAAAGAAAGAAAGAAAGAAAGGAACTGGAGAGAAGAGAAAAAGTTCTTCAAACCCCGGAGAGAGAAAATGTTCATGATCGGTGACGAGCGCGAGTCTCGTGGTCGCCGCGGCAACCACCGACCGCAGAGCCGGTCGCCATGTCATCGTGTCAGAACATGTTTATTTATGCTGCTGTGCTGTACCGCTACACACACACACACACAGAACACAGACACACACACACACACACACACACACTTAGACTAAGATACAGACACACATATTATTTTAATCAGACTGTACAAATGCCATTACACACACACACACACAAGTACAGAGGTTCCCTGTGGAAAGTGAGTGTTTCATATTTGCCCTTTACTCGCCTGAAACACAAACACACTTATACTTAAAGACTAATGTTTCAGTAAAGTTTCTGTGGATCAGTTAAAACTCATTAAAAACCAGAGTTTATCTCCATTTAAACATGAAGAATTCTAAACATAGTTTGGTGGATTTGTTACAGCCGCAGCTCTTCTGGTTCAGGAAGCAGAGGATCGTGGGTAATATCCAGCGTCTAGTTGTGTTGTGCGTGAACCATAGATATATATATAAAGACTAGATGTCTCGTTCGACGGAGCCGGACGTCACCACATGGCGGCCATCTTGCCAGAGGGTTGCTCGCTCACCCATAACATTGTGTTGGTAGTGGTAAATAACCATAACTTGCTCAATTTTCAACCGATTTTTAAACGATCTGGTTTGTTATAAATGTCAGAGATGTAGATATGACACTGCATACTTATGAATAATTATGTTATTTTCTAAAAAAAATGTATAATTTATGCAGTGTCATAACTACATCTCTGACGTTTATAACAAACCAGACCGTTTCAAAATCGGTTGAAAATCGTCAGGCTCCGTTGGCCGGCAACGCAGACGAGACATCTAGTCTTTATATATAAATCTATGGTGTGAACACCTTATCGCTCTGACACTGGGCCTAACAGAATCAATGACAGCGTGTGGCTGCAGAGGGCGCTGTTGCTCAGTAACAGTTACACAGAGTTGCTTTAAAGTTTTGGTATTTTCGTTGTATTTCAGTGTTTGATGATCAACTTGGTGACGAGTTGGTTTTACCTGGTCCGGCACCAGCGGCTCCTCGTCATCGATGTCAACAAACACCTCCCCAGACATGGAATGAGGCGTCTCACCTACACAACAACAAACACACAACATCAAACACATTAATCATCAGTTTGCCTCTTTGCTGGAGACACGTCCTCAGTCCATCAGTCTGTCTTACGTCTCCACCCGTCCTGCTCGCTCTCCTCCTCCACCGCAGCTCGCTCCTCCTCCGGGTCGCACCGGAACTCCTCCAGCGACCGGATGGTGCACTGGCCGACCACCGGCTTCCTGCCGAACTGACGGTTGTCGATGACCTTGATGATGATGGGCGGCATGTAGAGCTCCTCGCGTGGAAGTCTCTGAGGCGCAGAGACGGAGAGAAGGACATAGAAGAAGAAAGGTTGATCTTCTCAAAACCAGAGACATCTCACTGAGCTTCATCTGGGGTAAAACAAAATCTGGCAAACACCACCTAAACATGTCTTCTAATTAACATCTTATATGCTGTTTGTTTAACTTTTACTAAAAACAGAAACGTAAAACGACCTACAATTTCTCCTGTCATCAGCGTGGATACACACCAAGACCTTTTTCTGGAGCTTTTGTTCAAACTGACTTTATGTTTTATGTGAAATTGACAATATTCATGTTGTATTATTTGGTACTTTTGCCCAAACTCCCTCTGTCACTTCACTTGGGGGCAGAAGAGACAACAATTACAAACTTTCAGCTCTGAGGTGAATTTAGACTGTAATTTAGACTAACAATAGAAGTCCAAAACTCACTTTTAGCTCTGTTTTGGTCTCCACCACCTCCCGAGGAAAGTGTTTTGCTTCTTGAGATGCTAAATGTTTCACTATATTCATCAGCTTCACTTTGACTGTAAGCATTTGAGTGGTGGGCTTGTTTCAGAGATGCTAAAGATGCTAAAGATGCTAAGACATCTCACTGAGCTCTATCTGGGGTAAAACAAAATCTGGCAAACACTACGTAAACATGTCTTCTAATTAACATGTTATATGTCGTTTGTTTGACTTTTACGAAAAACAGAAACGTAAAACGACAACGAAGCGGCTGCGGCTGAAGGTTAGCATCTTATGTTTCATACACGTCGAAGCTTCACAACACAAACAGACCATCACTAAACCCGTCGGGCTCGTGGTCGGCGCTGATAACTCCAGAAGCCTCTCGACACTCGTCATAACAAACCGCCGACGTGACGGATTCGCTTGATTCCATCGGACGACTCTGGATTTGACAGAAATCTGAGGTGCTGGACGATGTTTCTGCTCAATACTCGATTGTCACGTCTCTACAGCGGCGACCACATTCTGAATATAGCTGCCGACTGCAGAGGGAAAAACAGGAGGAAATCAGTGTGACCTCTGTGGCTTTAATAGAAGCTTAAGTGGAGCTTGATGATGCTAAACTCACAATAAAGCGAAAGAGCTAAAGGTTTGTGGTCGGACCCTTCAAAGAGTTCCATGTGAGGAAACTATGCTCATGACATTTTCTTCTGCCGCATGCGAAAGCACTTACGCAGACGACTTAATATTGTTAACGTTGAATGCTTGGACCCGGTTCAGAAGCTGAATTTAAGGGGAAAATATCTGTGCATATTTCCACGGTCCGGTCGAGGTGGTCAACACACGACCTCAATCCTGTTCACATGAAAGTTACGAAAGAAAGGATTCTGCATCCAAAGGGGAAAACGATGAGAATCTTTCCATCGTCTGCTTTGAAGCTGTCACAGTGAAACACGGAGGTGATCAACTTCAGAACTTAACACTGTTAACATTAAACTCAGTGGAGCTGCTGGGACGGGAAAAACCGTGCGTGATGTTTCCATGTTTCAGTTTTCATCAGAAAACACTGAAGCGGATGTAAATTCAGCTGCTGGAATCAATATGTTTGTATGAGCAGTGTGGGGGGGGGGCGGCGTCAGAGTGATGAATCATCACTTGAGCAAAACATGATCCTGGTCTGATGAGTTTATTGCCCACAGCTCTTTGCGATATTCAAGTTCCTGGAGGCTCAACGATTATAAAGAAGCAAGCAAACGGTTCTTTTGACCCCTCGGTTACTTTTATTGTTCTGTTTTGTTCGGGGGGGCGACCTCATCTGGCTCTTGTTTAACATCTACAAAGATCAAAATAAAACCATTAAAATAAATGTTTACTGTGCTCAGAGTTATTCCGAGGGCAGGAACGACCGAAACCCAAGGGACTCGGATAAAAGTAGGAGCATAGTTCGAGGGGATTCATTGTCAGAAAATGTTCCGCTGACACTGAGTGACCTCTCCCCCCCCCCCCCCGAGGCTCCAACCATCTAATGATCTCTGACCAACAATGTCTCTGAACCACAAAATAACTAACTAGCAAAGAGGAAGAGCAAATTTCCAGTTGTTTATTTGCTGTAACAATAAAGCAAATAAAGTCTTTTTACTGCGTCGCAGGCTCCAGCTGCTCCGAGGCGACCGAGGGAAGCATCTGCTGCTGCGGTGACATTCCTCCGTTTGCATGAATCAGCTTCGACCTCTTCCCTGGTGCAAGCGTCACCACAGCTCGGGTCTTTCGGGTGCCACATAAACAACACACTTAATTGTATCTTCCTGTGGTTTTGGTGTCATCTGGAGCTGAGGCCGAGCAGCCGAGCGGTGTGGCTCACACGGGCGCATGAAGGACGGGGGGGGAACACAAGAGGGCATCATTACTGCGGTGGCTCGGATCGGATCGGCTTCCTGACGCTGGAAGTTAAAAGCTTTTAAACTAAACTTACAATTTCCCCTGTCATCAGCGTGGATACACACCAAGACCATGTTCTGGAGCTTTTGCTCACACTGACTTCATGTTTTATGTGAAATTAACAATATTCATGTTGTATTTGTTTGTATTGTTTCCCAAACTCCCTCTATCACTTCACTTGGGGGCAGAAGAGACAACAACAACAAACTTTCAGCTCTGAGGTGAATTTAGACTATACTCCAAAACTCACTTTTAGCTCCGTTTTGGTCTCCACCACCTCCCGAGGAAAGTGTTTGCTTCTTGAGATACTAAATGTTTCACTATATTCATCAGCAACTAATTTTGACTGAATACATTTGAGTGGCGAGCTTGTTTCAGAGATGCTAAAGATGCTAAAGATGCTAAGCGAATCCGCGGGGAACTGCAGAATCCAGTGACCTCCTGATTTCTGGATTTGAGACAACTGACTTTGTTGAGTCCCAGATGTTTCTAACGGGACTAGAGCCACATCTGGATCGATGGTGAAATAGAGTGAACCCTTTGAGGGAAATCTACGCACATCGTTTGGTTTATGAGGCACAAGATCAAAGGACATTTGTGGCCGAGTTCTACAGCGACGGCCGGTGTGAAAGCATCTATAGTCAGCATTTGTAAAACAGCCACATGCATGACGCGGAGCTCCGCCCACTGCATTAGTAATGGTCACACTGGTCGCCATGGGAGCGGCCCTCCACCCGGCGTCTTTACAACTGCAGAAACCTTTTCCCTCGACAACAGCGGCGTCTGCCAACATCCACACTCGGCCTCACTCCCTCTACGTCTTCTACGTGTTTTTGGAACAAGGAAAGGAACAGTTAACGATCGCACTTATTCTCCGCCGCCGTTATTGTGGCTCGTCTGATGATGAAAAACGACCGACGTCGACCACATCACAGCCGGCGTCTCATTAGCCTGTAAAGCCTCGGCACTGATTACATGTGTGTGTGTGTGTGTGTGTGTTTGTGTGTGTGTACACGGATGGAACAGTACGACTCCGTGTTCTCACCACATCAAGGATGAGCCTATTGACGTCAAAGTTGGGCTTCTTCTTCACACTGCGGATGACGCAGCTCTGGACCATGGTGCCTCCGCACTCCACCTGCAGGCTCGGGGAGGTAACGCTGGCCAACTGGAAGCTCTTCAGGTTGCGGACGCCCCACGCTAGGATCTGAGAGGACGATAAGGTAGGTAAGTATTTCATTATTAATCCAAGCTCGTAAGCTAATTACAGAACCCAGTAATAACGGTACCTCGATGGCGGTTCTCTGCAGAACAGGTTTGATCCCCTGAGGAACCATGAAGACGTTGGGTTCTCTCTGTGGAGGAAGGTAGGGAAGGTCCGACTCCTCCGGCTGCCGAGAGGACAGACGCAGGACAAACAACAACACACAACAAAAAAACGTATTTGCATAATATAACGTAAAAGTCAAGACAAATGAAATCTGTAGGTTTTCTCCTGATAAAGTCAACACCGATTAAATTAGATACAAAAACTGAAATTAGATTTTGAACTGAAAAGAATGTTTTGTGTGTGTTTGCTGTGTCGTACCCATTGCTGCAGGTTTTCAGTGAGGAATCCTGAGAACATCAACTGAAGAAGAAGAAGAAGAAGAAGAGATGAAGAACGATCAAGCTCAGTGAAATAAAGGAACTAAAAGTGTAAATGTTCCTGTGGTCGTGGTGGTGTCACCTCGTCTAGAACATGTGTGGACGTCGTGATGTCTCCACCCTGCAGGAGAGGAAAGAACAGATTTTAAAGAAAGGGAAATATGAAAGATTAAGGAAGAGAGTGAAAAGTTCCAATGAAAGAAGAAGAAAAACTGACCTCTTGACCTGGAATATGATGAACCGATGGCTGTAGACACAAAGTAAAGACGTATTATTATCATTATAAAATTATACATTTGTTTAAATCATTATTCATCACTCATACAGATAAAGTTCTCACACGCCCAGAACCCATTAAAGAGGAAGAGAGGGAGCACATCGACATGGTGAAGCTA
>NC_083657.1:3684581-3694581 GCF_963576545.1 Limanda limanda
GGAGAGAAAAGAGGAAGAGGAGCAGGAGAAGAGAAAAGAGGAAGAGGAGCAGGAGGAGAGAAAAGAGGAAGAGGAGCAGGAGAAAAGACAAGAGGAAGAGGAGCAGGAGAAGAGAAAAGAGGAAGAGGAGCAGGAGGAAGAGGAGGAGAAAAGACAAGAGGAAGAGGAGCAGGAGGAGAGAAAAGAGGAAGAGGAGCAGGAGAAGAGAAAAGAGGAAGAGGAGCAGGAGAAAAGACAAGAGGAAGAGGAGCAGGAGAAGAGAAAAGAGGAAGAGGAGCAAGAGGAAAGAGAAAGAAAAAAAGAAAATATTTTAGCCTGGATATAAATTCAGAAGATTCACGTGTTCACATCATGCATCATAATGAGCCTGTTAGAGATGATGATGGAGCGGCCTCCTTCTCCTCCTCCTCCTCCTCCTCCTCCTCCTCCTCCTCCTCCTCCTCCTCCTCCTCCTCCTCCTCCTCCTCCTCCTCCTCCTCCTCCTCCTCCTCCTCCTCACCAGAGAACACTCCAGAGCAAAGATGGCGGCCGGGCCTGTCTTCTCCAGCGGCTCCATGCGACACCTCCACCTGCGGCGCCTGAAGCTGTCTGTCTTCCTGGGCTTCAGGTGGAACCTCCACCCGAACAGGGAGGCGTACTCCCACAGCTCGCGGTCCAACTCGTCCGGACGCTGCTGCGGAGACACGAGGACGAAGACAGACATTTACTCATCTCTACATCTGGGACAGATGTTTCAAACAGATGTTCAGGCACCGATCACACACAATTGAATTCAATGGAATCATCATAAACAACAGATATAATATCAGACACATCAGAATTTAATCAAAGGTGCAAAAGGGAAAGGTTTAAATTTGGATACAGTTCAGTTTCTCTTTTCCTCATTCGTGTAACTGCATCACCATCTAGTGGTGAGTTGAGGTAACTTCATGAATTTATGTATCTACAGAACAACTAATAGCTGGTTGATTAAAAGTGAATTTATTTGTGTTTTAAAGACGAAAAATCTGGAGGTTTTGGAATAAATTCATGAAAAATGAAATTAACTGAATATATTTAGTTGAGCTTCTTGATGATGAAGTTCAGTTGTGTTTAAAATCATCGGATTCATTTTGGATCAGAAGCGTTGGTTTGATTCCGACCTAATTTTTCCGTTTGTCCCTCACGGTCTCATGTCCTCATGTCCTCACCTTTCTGAGAGCGTCCATCTTCTGTTGGTCTCGCCGTCTCATCCGAACCCAACGCCGGCGTCGGTTGGTGTGGTACATCTTCTCCGCCGGCACCCACGCCTTGGGGCGTCGGTCTGGAGGGATGGGGATACCGTACTCCCAGCCTGGACACACACAGACACACACACACACATATACCTATTAGTGTGTAGTCTGACTCTGGTTGTTGAATGTGTGTGTTTCTGTTGTGTGTCTCTGCCTCTTCACCTTGATCGTCTACGGCTCTGTTGAGATCTTCACTCCACTCCACCTCCTCCCACGCCCAACCAGGAGGACACTCCACGTCGTCCTTTGGCACCGCCTTCTCTCCGTTCTGACAGGAAAGGTCACGGTCAGATATTAGGACAAAGCTGTGACAAGAACAGAAACACACAACCACACACACACACACACACACACGTACCACGTCGGTGTATCCCTCCGGCATGCCGATCCACTGCCCGCCTGGTAACCTCATCTGGTTTTCAAACACTTCCTCTGAGAAGGTCATGTGACCGGCGTCCGCCTCAAACAGCAGCCTGTGGGTTGATCAACACAAACAGACACACTCAGTGTTTACACAATCACAACATTCACACGCACACACCAGCTGACTCACGTCTTCTCGGGGCTGATGAACCAGTCCCCGGCCCAGGTCCAGCCGGGCGACGGCTTGAAACTCTCCTTCGGCAGCTTCACTCGTCCTGTGACGTCACTGAACTTGGGGTAGGTCAGGCCTGTAGTTCCCCAGCTGCCCACCAGGGCGAGCCGAGTCTGGTTCTCATACTGCGGAGAGAGAGAGGAGACGTGTGATGTTTGAGACAGAGGCTGAAAAGAGGAGCTGCAGCGATGGACACTCTGAGGAGAGGGACGTGTTTTCTGAACTTTAGCAGCTGAATATGAACCGAACAAGCCTGTAAATACTGATTCCATCCACTCAGTTTGTGTATCTCACCGTTTCGGCGAAGACCGACAGTTTCCCTTCAGCGAACTGGTTGAAATGTTTGACGTCTGCAGCCAAACCGAACCAGAGTTTGACTCTCAGCTGACCAGGAAGTTTGGCCTCTGCACCGCTGCCCTGCGGGTACTGTACGGCACAAACACACAAACCAGTCAGTACAAAGTATATACGTCTGTGTGTGTGTGTGTGTGTGTGTGTGTGTACCTTGAGGAAGACAGTCTGCAGTTGTCCGCAGTGTTTCCCACAATGCTCCTGGGAGAAGATGACGGTGTGGGCGGGGACTCGGTGGTACGCCACCCGGCGGTCGCCCTGCAGCATCCAGATCACGATGTCCGGGAGGCTGTTCTGAGGCTGGGCGAGTCAAAGAGAGAGAGAGGGTGAGAGTCCTGAAGGTTCCATTTTGCCTCTGACCGTCAGACCGTGAACCCGCTCACCTCCTCGGCCATGTCCCTCAGCCGGCTGGCCCAGTCCTCCGCCTGCTCCAGCACCGTGGACAGCTCGGTGGCCGGCCCGTGTTTCAGGGCGAGCGCGGCGGCGACGATCCCCTGCAGGTGCAGCGTGCGGACGTGCCTCAGCGAGCGGTCCAGGGGAGTCGTGCACTGCCAGTGGGCGAGAGAGGGAAGCTCCTCACTGCAGAGACACAACTCAGGTCAAGTA
This sequence comes from Limanda limanda, assembly GCF_963576545.1. Lineage (NCBI taxonomy): Eukaryota > Metazoa > Chordata > Actinopteri > Pleuronectiformes > Pleuronectidae > Limanda > Limanda limanda. The sequence goes on from NC_083657.1 coordinate 3,687,408, forward strand.
CAAGTACCCGGATACTGTGAGTACAGGCAGTGGTGGAGAGTAAAGAAGTAGAAATACTTTGTTACTGTACTTAAGTAGATTTTTCACATATCTGTACTTTACTTGAGTATTTATTTTCCTGACGACTTTTTACTTTTACTCGTTACATTTGAACAAAAATATGTGTACTTTCTACTTCTTACATTCTCAAACTGGCTCGTTACTTGAGCAGCGGAGGTTGGCGCCGCACGCCTCTACGCACGGCGCAACTCTCTCTCTCTCCCTCTCTCTCTCTCTCTCTCTCTCTCTGAAACATTTTGGGTTGTTTTGTGTCTGTATAGGAATACTATAAAAAGCACTTTGCATTTTTAATTTTGATACTTGTACTTTTACTTTAGATACTTAAGTACATTTCAACACCAGATACTTTTGATACTTAAGTACTTTTAATATGAGCTACTTTAAGACTTTTACTCAAGTCATTTTCTGACGGTTGACTTCTACTTTTACCGAAGTCACTTTCAGGTAAGATATCTGTACTTTTACTCAAGTATGGCTTTCAAGTACTTTGTACACCACTGTGTACAGGTACTTGGTGAGGGAGTAAGAATACACACCTGCAGTCTGTGATCACCTGATCCAGCAGCTCCACCACCCGCTGCTCCAGGTCCTCCAGGTCACTTCCTGTCTTCACCCCCAGCTGCACCTGCTGCAGGCTGGCCTCCTGGAGACACACACACACACACACACACACACACACACACACACACACACACACACACATGGTCAGACTGTCTAGAAGTCACAGTTGAGAACAGAAACACATTTATGAATATTCACCAGTCTGTCGATGATGCTCAGCAACATGTTGAGAGCCTCGATCCTCGGTTTGATGTCCTCCCACTCAGAAGACACCACCACCACCGGCTTCACGTTGCCCCACGGGAGGTAGTAGTAGTGACAACCTGGAGTACACACACACACACACACACACACAGACACACACAGAGACACAAACAAACACACACGCAGACACCGAGCATTTTAGAGTTTTATTACTACTGTAATTGACCTTTCACCTCGGAGTTAAACCCACGTACGCACCATCGAACACGGCCCTGCTGAACTGGGTGGTGGACGCCAGGGGGAGGCAGGTGTAGTCGAACCTGTTGCCGTAGTTACCGATGCTGACCTCGAACTGGATGGCGTCGTCGACGTCCTGGAGGAGCGTGGCCGAGTAAAACGCCGCAAAGAGCGAGAACTTCCTCTTCCGGAGAAACTTCTGTAGGACGGAGGAGAAGAAACGATTATGGGTGGATGGTCGGACATTTGTCTTTCTACATCCACAGGTTAACGTCCTCTGTCTGTCTCACCTCCACCACCAGCAGGTCGTCTGATGGGATGTCTTCAGTTCTCTGCTCCGGTTTGTCTGCCAGCTTCGTGGTGAGTTCAACTAAAACTCGTCCTCGGTACGCTACGCCCTCCCCCTGAGGAAGAGTCGAGAGTTAATGGATGTTTAAACGCTAAGATAACCTTTTGCACTACTTCACAAATTGAACATTCAACTAAGGATATATATTTAGATGTATATATTTTATTTTCTATTTAAAATTTTTGATATTCTATTTCATTGTTATTCTATTTTATTCTTTTTTTATTCTATTTTATACTTGAGCATTGCTTAAAGAGAGTGTGTGATCCAAGCATTTCATTGACAGTGACTACTTCATGTTATCTCTGTTCATTTGACAATAAAAAATCTTGAATCTTGAATCTTGAATCTTGGTTTGGTCCAGGGTTTATGACCTATACTGTATTGAGCCACCAGGGGGCAATCTGGGTGTTTTGGCTTCACTTTCGATAGCTGTCATATCGTCCATCTTTATTTACAGGCTGTGTTCGACCCACAATGATGGGAAGGAATACTTGTAATTAGAGAAGAAGGAGCAAAAGAAGATGAAAGGTGGAGTTTACTTTTCCGAGGTTCAGGTTCTCGTGCGGGTCGTTGAAGGCGGTGAACTCGCGGGCGCTGCCGTACAGGTTCACGAAACACGGGCCGAACGTCGGCAGGAAACCAAGACTGTCGTCGACTGCAGGGACACAAAGTGGAGACAGAGTTCTATGATCCACACGAAGGAACGTGGCACTGAAAGGGAAATTTAAATAAACAGGATTTTCATGATTCGTTCACCGACACACGATCAGACACTCAGAGATTTCAGCAGAATTTAGCTTTGATTGAAAAAAGCGGATTTGGAAGAAGAACTGATTGGCACATAATGAAAGGTGTGTAGAGAGGACGTACTGCCAGGTTGGACGGTCCGTGGAGTCAAGTCATCTGGATGCATAGAGAGGAAGGACGGTTCACAGTCAGACAGAAAGGAAACAGAAGTCTCTGAACGCCACGCAAACCCAAACCGATGCTCGTGGGCAACAAACGCCAAAAACTATCCTGGAAACTCACCGCAAACTCATGCACCTGCTTTCAAATCGATGCTGTGAGAGAAATGACCACATTCAGGGTTTCCATCACAGCAGAGAAAGTGGTTATTGGAGAAAAATGTGCAACTGTGAAAGGTGCAATATTTTATAACAAACACAACTGCAAACACAGCCTTCGTTGTGATGTTAGCAACAATCTGCATCCAAGCTACAGATGTGATGCAAGGAAGAAGAATGAAAGAGCCTAAAAAACTAAGAAAATAGAAGTTAGACTGTGAGACTCAACGATCCAGGGGGAGTTCGGGTTAGTGGTTCGGTAGCAAATACCCAAAAGACTCAAATCAAACCAATCCATCACAATGCTTTCAAATCCAGCTGATTCTAGTCCAAACCATTCTGCTTGGGTCCACACCAGCTCACACCAGTTCAGACCAGTAACTCACCATCTATCTCTCCTCCGGGGGCGGAGATCTTAGACATACAGAGGTGGGTGGTGCCGATGACATCGTTGTGACTGGCTCGGTCCCTGGAAGATGACAAATCAAAAAACAAGCTCTTAAAATGTAAAACACAACACCAAGGACCACATTATTACATATGAACTCTTCTACTTGTGTGTGGGATAATAAAATGTATCTTAATCTTAATCTTTCATGCAAAATTCTAATATTCTGCTGAATTTGATAAAACCAATATTTCAAAATCTATCAGTAGGGATTCACCAGTCCAGAATCCTGATCCTCATCTTCTCGCACATGGAGGGAAACTGGGAAAGAAAAAAGAAAACGTTCAATGTATAAAATCTCATAAGTGCAATAATAAAGTGTGTTTGCTCTGCAGACGGTAAATAAAGATGGACGACGCGGGTCCGTCTTGTCGTCCATCTTTATTTACAGCCGACGTTTTTGTGTGTCTCACTCTGATGGGCATGGCCAGACTCTGGTTCCACTGAGGGTTGGCGTTCTTCTCCAGAATCTTCGTGCAGATCTGAAAACAAAACAAAAGACAGAAATAAAGAAACATGTTTGAACGGAATGATTTGAAGCTGTTTCACGTCACACGCACGGTTTTGCCGGCGAAGTGGATCTCGACCAGAGGGTCCACCAGGTTCTTCCTGTTGCTGTCGAACCCGAGGATCTGCTTCATCCCGTCCATGAAGGCGTCGTCCACTGCGGACGGAGAAGAAAGGATCAGACTCTGCTGTGAAGCACGAGACATAAAACACACAAAGACGAGAGGTCTCACTCTGAGGCAGATCCTCGGCTCTGAAGATCCTCAGGGTGAAGACGGCTCCTCTGAGGGACAGACCGGCCGGCCGCAGCAGGTTCCCCTCGATGTCCTCTTTGTCCTCCACACACTCACGTTTATCAGCCTGAGACACAGACGGACACATGGACATTCATTTACGGTCCGAGCTCCCTCCACTTTGCTTCTTTCGTCCAATCAGACTCACCGGGGGCTCGTCTCCGGCGGCCAGGACGAGCAGGCTGACCTTCAGGTAACCTTTGACCCCCGCGGAGAGGTCGTCAGGGTCGCACAGCAGCAGCCACTTCCTCAGGAAACAGTGTCCTAAAGAGTCAGAGATTTAACGAACGATCGGACTTAAAACTAACCTGGAACTTAATGGAACCAAAAAAGAAAAGTCCATAATAGGTCAAATTTAAATTGGAGTCAAATCATCACAAACACACATATATATTTACTTAAATACAGATAAACTCACTGTGCTCATTGTAGACGGTGCCGACATCCAACTGTGAATAATCAGAATTCTCTTAGAGTTTCAGTTTTATTGTCGGACGAAATATTTTTTACGTTACTTAATAAACAGCGTAGACGATGTTTCACCTTGAATTCACCGATCACAGCGTCAGTTCGGAGAGAGCGAGAGTCGCACACCTGCAGGAAGAGAGACACAATGAGCACAACAGAAAACACAAGTAAACAACACAAGATCCATATTGTGGCTCGATGGAATGAAAAGGTTATTATTTAAATTGACTCACAGTGATGAAGACGGGTTCGTCAAACAGATCTGACGGCGTCTCAAAGAAGTTCAGGAAGAACGTCTGTGAAGAGAAAAACACGTAAGAGCCTCAAAATCAACACTGATCATTTCTCAATTTCTTTTTTTTTTTTAGAATATTTTATTTTTCCAAATATTTTCACAATGCAAGAGAACATGCAGACAGAACACTCTACATTAAACATTACAGAAAATTGCATAACAAAATAAAAAAAAATACACACATAGATGAAATAAAACGAATTAAATAAATAAAGTAAATAATTCCACCCACCCAAAGAGAATACAAAAAACAAAAAAAAAGTTGGTGCATAGGATGATGACACATCACACAGAAATACCTCAATGACACAGTAACTAATGTAACTCAGAGCTCCAAATAGTTACAACGCTGATGATGATTAGTTGTTTGTGTGTTTGTTCACCTCATCGAACACGGGGTTGTTTCCGTTTCTGATGCGGGTCCTCTTTGTCTGCCCGGCAACCGTCACCTTGACAACGGGCTTGATGTTGATGCCCGGCAGCTGTCGGCCCTCGATGACCCGCACGCGCACCTGGACACGAGGACGCGTGAGGAGACACGATGACGCAACTAACCCTAACCCTCACAAAGCAACAAGTTGTCGTGATGTCATGAACTCACCTGCAGGTCCTGGGGCTTGTTGGCCAGAGGCTTCTGCTGAGAGCTGGGTCCCTTCCTCCTCTTCCTCAGCCCCCCCTGGGCGTTGTAGGACGGCGGCGAGCGCTTGGGGGTGTGGTTGGTGGGCGACTCTTTGCCCGGGAGCCCCTGAGGCCCGACGATGATCATGGACCGCCCGTCGTCCCCCCCCTGGTCCTCGGGGGGCTCCAGCATCATCAAGCTCTCCGTGTCCTCCTCACCCAGCGTGTCCAGAGAAATCACTGCAGAGACAATCAGTTAAAAACGAGTCTCTGAGGAAGAACCTGACAGATCTGACATCGTAGATTCGCAGGTTTAATGTTTTCAGGTTGTTTCACTTGTGACCGTGTCCAGCTCCACGTTGGGGTTGTTGTGGGAATAGGCCTCGGGCTGGGGAGGAGGCTGGAAGGGGAGGAGCGATCCTGGAGGAGGGATGTAGGAAACCTGGAGGGTCAGCGTGGCCTGATGGAGACGAATGGAGACACATGGAAACATATTAAAATGAATGATTCTCTCATAATGTGTGAGAGGTGCTGTACGATGGAGCATCCAGCCTCAAAGGGTCTAACCCACTTTTGAGTGAAAGCCTTCTTTTAATTTTAGCACACAATCTAATGTCAATCAATTTATACTCAATTTGTTTTTATCCTGTTTCAATCTTCCAGTATCTGTATTTTGCAAAGTGCTGCACACCCGAGGTTCATAATGTTTCTAACAGGAGGAGCAGTCGTCTGCAGCTTCCTTCAACAGGAAAACACAGCTCAGTGATAATTAGATCTGTTTAAACAAAGGCTTCATAACCACAAGCAACCTTTACACACACTAGTTCATTGTAATAGAAGTACATAATAATATATATATATATATAATATCATATTTGAGGACATTTTGTGTTTTCTGTTGGATCACACATAGCACACACACACACAGTCTGAGGTGATCGGGTTGTGTTTATGTTACAGTAGGTACAATGTGTGTGTGTGTGTGTGTGTGTGTGTGTGTGTGTGTGTGTGTGTGTGTGTGTGTGTGTGCGTGAGACACAATCAGATCGGCTCCGACACTGAGAGGAAGACTTTGTTTTGGCTTCAGGAAACGAGGATTCAAAACAGAACGTTATTTCATGTCAGACTTAAAAAAACAGAAGACGACTGAAGGTGTGTGCTCATCTGTGCGTTCATGTGTGTGTGCGACTCGATGTGTGTGTGTGTGGATAAATCTGATCAATTCTGTGTTTAAGACACTGAGACAGAGGAAACTAATTGAATTATTGCTGGAGACACACGACAGAAAGAGACAGAACGATTCTATTTTCAGATCCAGACAGGAAACTGTGAGTGATTTATGATTTGTCATTCCTTCGTGATACAATGAGGCCGTAGATTAATATGCCTGTTCTGTGTGTGTGTGTGTGTCTGTGCTGTGTGTGTCTGTGCTGTGTGTGTGTGTGTGTGTGTGCGCTCCCCACCCCCGTGTTGTTTCTCTTGGTGTCCAGCAGGGAGATGGTGAAGGAGGCGGCGAGGCTGGGAGAGTTCATCACGTCTCTGAGAGCCAGTCGACATTCTCCCATGAACCTGAACAGGAAGTAAAGGTACAGACACGTTGTAGTTCTACGTGTAATCCTGCTGATAAATAAACCAAAAGACAAACACACAAACCACCGAGAGGGGAACTGGTGATGGAAAATTTCACTGATCAATGTCTTACTACTGTTCTGACTGTTTTCTGTGAACTTAGCTGATACAACATCAAAGTCTTTCACCTGCTGTTGACCTTTATTTGTGGAACTGTGCTGGATTTGATTCCTCTTTTAAAACAGTGAAGCCAGAAAGCAAACGGTCTTGTGCTCTCTGTTCTGTATCCATTCATCACTGACTGTACAACTCATCTCCCTCTGTCAGAGCCACCATCACAGAACTGCACTAAACCTGTCTCCTTGCACTGTGAACCTGTACAACACTCCGCTCCATATACACTTACTACACATCATATGTGATATGTGTTCATATAAACCATATGGATATTATATATCATTTTATACAATAATATTGTCTTTTGCACACTCTGTCTAC
>NC_083657.1:3702081-3734507 GCF_963576545.1 Limanda limanda
AGTAACCTAACCTTAACTTACTCTAACCACAAGTAACCCAACCTTAACTTACTCTAACCACAAGTAACCTAACCTTAACTTTCTCTAACCACAAGTAACCCAACCTTAACTTACTCTAACCACAAGTAACCCAACCTTAACTTACTCTAACCACAAGTAACCTAACCTTAACTTTCTCTAACCACAAGTAACCTAACCTTAACTTACTCTAACCACAAGTAACCTAACCTTAACTTACTCTAACCACAAGTAACCTAACCTTAACTAACTCTAAACACAGGTAACCAAACCTTAACTAACTCTAACCACAAGTAACCTAACCTCAACTAACTCTAAACACAAGTAACCAAACCCTAACTAACTCTAACCAGGAGCTCAGAAAATACCTCTTCCTCTTTAGGACCAGGATTTGGTCCTAACAAGGTTTACTGGACAAAAACGAGTACACACACACAGACACACACACACGGCGGTCTGTATTTTCATCACAAATGCCTTCACACAATGAACAATCCAATCCCTGCCAACTTAAACCAACACGTGATGAGGTCACACACACACACACAGACACACACAGACACACACACAAAGGGTGAGTGTGTCGGGCAGAATGTGTCTGTTGAAGCAGTTTTGCTCAGACAGTCAGTCGGAGGCAGAAGTGCATCACATACTGTATATTTAAAGGGATTTAATTTTGAAGGGAAATATGAATAACTGAATCAGGTGACGCCGCTGACTCAGGGTGCAGTGACACCCCGGTTGCCATGGAAACCAGACGGTGAGGAGAGACTTCGCCTCCACCTCTGAATGATTTATGTTTTCACTCCTGAACTGTTTGCTTGTGAATACGATTACACAAAAACTACTCAACGCATTTCCACGGAACTTGGTGAAAGGATGTGATAGACGTCCCGAGAGAACTCATGACATTTTGGCCTGGATCTGGACAAAAAAACTAACATTTCACCTCATAAACGTTACATTTCGGCGCTACAGCTCTGTAGGACCTCATTAATTCTGGACTGCCTCATGAGCGCCCCCTACAGACTGTTGAGAATCACCGAGACATTAACTGAGCTGCAGCCCAGTGAGATTTAAGACGCTTCATGTGACTTGACATTTAAAATGTCTCTAAAAGGATTAAACTAATTGCTTCAACAGACCAAGGAAAAGAGAAGTAAAGGAATTTAAAGATTAAAACTGTTTCTTTATCACACAAACTGACTTTAATGCCGTTTGTTAAATTCTCTCAGAGAAAAGGTGGAAAGTATCAAACCCAAGCGAAGGTGAAAATGAAAAACCAAGTTGGTCTTCATGATCAGAGGCTGTGGGCCGACATGGGGACGTTTCTGCTGCTCGTCTATTTATAGTGAAAACCCACAAGGCTTCAGTTATGTCACGTGCACTTATGGGACGGGGGGGATGGGGGGGTGCAGTCAAAGAAAACAAAACATTTAAATTATTGAGTTTCTAATCTATTGGTGACAGGAAGCTATGGAAACAAAATGTAAATTTTGCAAAAATTGGCTTTTCCTTTATACTATATTGATAAAAGCTTATTACAAAAGAGTCTGTTCATGTCTGACTAACATTTATAAACACACACACACGTGTAGAGCGTCACTCAGTCGAGCTAAAGAAACCACATTCCACAAGATCAAGATTTTATTTGAATCTGCGCCGAATCGTTCACACACATAAATATCAGTCCCCAAAATACGTCTGAAGATCGACATATTTTAATTTCTGACTCAGGTTTATTCAATTATAAGTAAAAAAATGTGCATAAAAACAGACAAACACTGAAAGCCTTTGATTCTACTCGCTTGTTCTGTGCAACTTAAATTAACAAGTATCTGTTTATATCAGATACATTTTTTTCATCATTATCTAAGAATTATTCTCTGGGAAATCAGTGAAAATACATTTTTAAAACAGCTCTTCTCATAATGAAAGTGTTTGGATCCACTTGAAAATTGAAGCGGTTCTTTCTTGGCCCATTTTCCATCTTCCCACCAAGTTTCACAGAAACCGGTTGAGTCGATTTTTGCACAATCCTGCTGACTGACAAACACACAAACACACAAACAGACACAAGTGAAAACAAGACGTCAGAAGAGGATCAGGATCTGGATCAGTCAGAGATGAAGCCTTGAGAGTTTGGTGTTGAACTTCCTGATTGATTCTGTTGACGCTTCTGGTAGTATGCCTGAAAAGAAGAACACAAACAGTGTCAGGTCTTGTGTGTGTGTGTGTCTTTGTGTCACATCTTGTGTTATGTGTGTGTGTGTGTGTGTACCTGCAGGTTGTTGTAGTGCGCCTGGCTGCTGCAGTGAACGTCCTTGGCGCTGCTCTCGCTCAGGTAGAAAAAACGGCAGATGTTACAGAAGTATCCGGATTTAGGGACAACAAACTCCTGACCTGGAGGGACACACAAACACAAACGTAAAAACCATATCTAATACTATTTTCAATCTGGTGAAATTAATATTAAATAAAACGGTGTGATTCTCACCGAGGGGCTGGTTGGCTCTGAACGGCGGCAGCTTGAAGTCGGCAGGAACCGAAGGAGACTGAGAACGAGATCTCTTTGCTTCAGGTCCGACGATCTCCTTCTTCCTTTTACTCACAACTGAAGAAGAGGAAGAAAAAAACAAAAACAGATTATTATTCTCTCTCTCTCGCAACCTCACAGAGCTCAGAAAGAGGTGTGTCCTCAGCGCTCTTTACCTTTAACGTCCGCACTGCTCCATCCCTCCTTCTCCTCCTCTGCTTCCAGGCTCCCAGGCTGCAGCTCCTCCACAGCGGAGGTCTCAGGAGGCTTCGCTCCTTCCTCCTCCTTCTTCTGGATCTCCTGCCGCACGTCAGGTAGTAACGATGACGGATCTTTGTCCGGGGACAGTGAGGCGTCGAGGGAAGTGGGCGGGGCAACACAGGCGCCGGCTTCCTGTTCTTCACTCTCATCTTTTGCCTCAACTTTCCTCCCTCGAGCAGATTTTCTCACTGTGGGGAACAAGATACAAGTTATGACGAAATTACACATTTCAACAAACCGAACCTTGGTTTAGTTTAATCCAGTTAAAACTTGTGTTAGTAAAGAAAAGATGCAGACGTATGAGTTTGTGTTACCTGGCGTCTTTCTGGTTTTCTTCTTGGCTCGGCCTCTTGTCTTAGGAGCTTTATGTTCTTCCTCCTCCTCCTCTTCTTCAACCTCTCCCACTTCATCCACCGTCACAAAGTTCACATTATCTTCTATAATGGGTCGAAGAAAAAATGAAGTTTGAACTAAAACACATAGTATCCCAATGAGAAGTTCACAGGTAAAGAGTTGTGGTTTTTAAAGTAACACAAACCTGTGTCGTCATCGTTTTTGCGTTTAGCAGATGTTGTTTTCTCAGCTTCGTCCACCTTCTCCTCCTCATCCTCACCTGCTTCATCTAGAGTCACCAAATACTAAAGAGAGAGAGAGAGTTTACATCAATGAGACATGAACCAGGAACAAAAGGGAGGATCCAGGAAGTTATTTATTTTTAAACTATATTTATATAAACGTCTTTCACTGAGTGACATTCTCGTTACCTCTGGGTTCAAGGAGTCACGTGACTCTTCGTCCTTGCTGGGTGGGCGGGGCTCCAGCAGCCGGTTTTCACCTTTTCCCTCCTCCTCCTCCTCTTCTATGATTTCATCCAGAGTGACGAGCCCCCCCGGTTCTCCACCTTGTAACTCCACCTCCTCTCCAGCCTCATCTGCTCCCACCTCATCCAGAGTCACCATCTCCTTGGTGTCGACCTCCTCCTCCTTTTCCCGACCCCTTTCCATCGTCCTCCTCCTGTCTCCTCCTCCTCCGCTGCTGCTGCTGCTGCTGCTCTGGCTCCTTCGCTCCCTGGACCTTCTCTCCTCTCCCTCTCTGGACCTCCTCTCCTCTTTCTCCCTGGTCCTCCTCTCCTCTTTCTCTCTGGTCCTCCTCTCCTCTTTCTCCCTGGTCCTCCTCTCCTCCTTCATGACCAGTTGCTTCTCTTTAGCAGCAGCTTTACTCTCCCTCAGTTCTTCCTCCTCAGCGATGTCGTCAAAGTAATCTTCCTCCTCATCACTCACTTCATCCAGGTCCACCAGAGCACTTGTCACCTGGTTCTTCTCCACTTCTGGTGTTGTTGGATCTTTTTGAGATGTTGTTGTTGATGAACCTTCTTCCTTGATGTGTTCTTTGGATGAGCTTTCTCTCTTTTCCAGACCGGTAGACGGATCATTATCTAAATCCTTGGTGACCACTTTTTCGGAAGTTTCCACAACGTTCCTACACGTTGGTGCATCTTCTTGAACAGCTGCTTCCTCCTCTTTTGGACAAGTTTCATCTTTTGACTCCTCAGTGGTCATCGACTCTTCCTGAACTTGATCATCTTCCACAGAATCTACAATCTGATACAAAGGCTCCTCTTCCTCCTCGTTTTTGGACGACTCTTCTGTGGGAGGTTGATCTTCAACCATCTCATCCTCCACAGAATCCAGAATCTGATACGAAACCTTTTCATCATCAGCTTCTTTTTCAGATGCATCTTTGTCGCCCTTCAGTGTTACAGGGTTTTTTCTAGTTGATTTAACAGCTTTCTTTGGTCTTCCCCTCTTCCTTTTCCCTCCAGTAGGGGGCCGGTCATCCTGAAGAACCTCATCCTCCACAGAATCTAATATTTCATAGGTTGCATCCTCATCTATTTCCTCTCTTACAGTGATGTCGCACTTCTTTGTTGGAGAGTCCTCCTTCGAAGATGCTTCCTTCTCCATCTCTAGAGTTTTTTCCTGTGACTCTTTAGCAGGAGTGCGCCTGCTTCTTGTCGGTGTGTCCTCTTTTTTAGTTTGGTCTTTCTGAGTCGTCCTTCCCCTTCTTCCTCTGGTGGATCTCGTCATAACGACCGGTTCCTCAGTCACAGTCTCGTCCTCCACAGAGTCTAAGATTTCATCTGGTTTTTCAGATGCTTCAGTGAGATTCAGAGTCATTTTGTCCTCTTTCTTTCCTCTTCCACTCCTTCTTCTATCAGTCCTTTCTGTGGCGGCTGCTTCTTGAACCAGTTCTTCAGTGGAATGGACCATCTCCGACACCTTCTCCTCTTCAGGGTCTTGGTCTCTTTGAGGAAGTCTTGCAGTGGAGTCTTGTGGTGTCTCTGATCTTTTCACCACCCGATCCTGTTTCTCTGGTGATTTGACCTTCTCTTCACTTTTGGATGCTCTGGTCCTCAGGCCACTCCTCTTTGAGGATCTATCATCTCTTCTAGAAGTCGCGTCAGGTTTCTTGTTGTCAGACTCAGACTCTGTAGTTATTGGCTGTTCAGTAACAGAATCCACTACCTTAGAGGCATCCTCCTCTTCTTCTCTACGTGTAATGTCTGTAGACATCTGATCACTCTGTGCTTCAGTGTTTTGTTCCATTATCGTCTGATCGTCGATTGAATCCAATATCTCAAAGGTTTCTTGTTCAGTAACATCATTGTCTTTGTTATCACAGACTTTAGGAGGCTGGTCTTCATCTTGTGGGATTCGATCTTCAGGTTCTTGGACATCTTTGGAGGGTTTGCAGGATTCTGCTGATGTCATTAGGGCTGGGACCTCCTCCTCTTGAGACAACTGCTTTCCTGTGGATCCGCCGTCTTCAACCAGGCAACTCTCCTCTTGAACTGTTGCTCTTTTGTCCTCTGTTGAACCTTCTACCACCTTCTCAGAACAAGCTTCTCCACCATCGTCTTCTTGGACGACGCTGTCCAAGACCTGAAAGTTTTCCTCTTGCAAACTCTCAGGTTCAGGTGACTTGGTGTCAGAGCTGGCGACTTGATCCATATCCTCTATGTTTTCATTTGTTCTGTGATCGAAGGAATCAAGGATTTCGTACTTTTCCCCATCATCATCCTCATCCTCTTCTTCTTCCTTTTTCTCTTTGCCTGTCTCCGGGTCTTTGTGTGTGGTGTCCTTTAAACCAGTCTCCATATTCTGGTCTTGGTTCGACCCGAATCTCTGTGTCTGTGCAGATGGATGCATCTCTGAGGATTTTTCTATTTTGGTCTCTGACTCATCAGTTTTTGCAGCAATGCTCTCTGCTGACACTTTGTGGTCAGACTTTGCCACGACACTCTCTTTTGCTGCTTCTCTCTGTGATACAGGGGGACGCTCCACTGCTGCTGATTGCTTCTTTACCCTTTCACGTGCAGTTGGGGACGATCTTGAGGACTGGGTCTTGCTCTGTTGTGCTTTGTGACAAGAGGAGGGAGAGGTTTCAAGAGACAGAAAAGACGCAGAGGCAGAGGATGAGGATTTGGTCGGCTTAGATGAGTCCTTTGTCTTTTTTGGCGACACAGAGGTCGAGATAGAAGACGAGCTTCTCTTCACAGGGTCTTTGGGTGACTTGGAGGAGGAAGATGCGGAGCTCTTAGAGTCTTTCAAGGATCTGGGTGAGGATCTATTTGAGGTTTGTTTTGGAGCAGATGAAGTGTCTGAGCTCCGTGTTTCTTTTCTCCCTGAGGAGGACGAGGAGCTATGGGGGTCCGGGCTCATTTCTTCCACATCTTCAGCAACTTCATCAACAGTGACAAAGTCCCTGATGTTGAATTGTGGCTCATCAACACTGAAGGTGTCTGAAGTGTGTAAATCCTCCAGAACCTGGATCAAGGACAAAGAAAATCTCAAACAATGTAATAGATACACAACCATCAGCTTGACAAAAATAAGTGAAAAGGACGACGGATAAGTTACAGAGCTTTCAAGGAATTCAAAAATTGACATTTACCTTTTCTTGATGTGTGACTTCATCCTTGACACTAATGTTGCTGGAGCTCTACAAAAGAATCATTAAAAAGAAGAGGGTCAGCTTTTCTGGATTAGTGACAGTAGAAAAGACACATAAAGACACCATGATCTGCAGATTGGGGAACATTGCTTTGTTCTATTCTGAGATCTGAAGCCAGGCGTCACCTCGTTCTCTTCACTCTGCGTCTTCGTCTCTTGGGTCAGTCTGTGCCGGTGAACCGCTGCTTTGATGGCCCTGAACACGTCCTGGTTAATCCGAGGGAGATCTGTGCTGGTTTCTTCAGAGGCGACCACACCGGTGGTGGAATCCTCTGGGACACTGGTTCCATCAGCAGGAGCATCTATAGTTGCTGTTGTTGACACCTCCTCGGTCTCTGCAACTTTCTCTACCTCCTTATTTGCCTGAGGTCCAACACCGGAGTCCGGGACAATCTCAGGTCCCACTTTCTCCTTGTCCTCCTCCATCACTACGTCACCTGCTGCCGTGGAACTTGGTTCTGCTGCGACAGCTTCACCAGTGATGGGTTCATTCGGAGCTGCTGGTTTTGCAGACGCAGAGTCACTGGTTTGCAGAACAAGCTGTGGATCATTATCTGGATGTTCAGGAGGAGGAGACTCATCTTCAGGTTCAAGGTTTATGAAGATCTCACTGGAGCCTTCAAGACGCTGCTTTCGACTCTTCACACTAAATAAAAAAACAGAAAAGCTTCTTACAATGACAACATATTGTTCCTTATATCGATAAATCTGGGACACATGCACAGAGTTTATATCAATAATCTGTAAATGATCTGTGGCCTTAGTGTTAACCTGCATGAGACCTTGTGGTTCGTAGCAGTCATCAAACAGAATATTGTCAACGTTTTTACTTATAATTCACTTGACGAGAATCAACGGAAAGCGATTTACTCACGATTCAACATGATTAACTTTATCCCTGTGGAGAAAGAGAAAAAAAACAACATTTGTCAGTTTGATGTGAGGACAAGGGATTAAAAGAATTTGACTTTCACTGATGTCTGTAACATTTATTCACATTTTTTATCTCTAAGTTAAGGACAAACAAACCCGAATATGCGCTGCATTGAGGGAGATCTGAACTTCTCCACCACCTGGGCTACACCACTGGAGTCAACCATCTCCACACAGATCTGAGGTGGAGAGACAGTGATGGACAGAGTGATAAGAGAGCGAGAGAGCGAGAGAGAGGGAGGGAATTAAGAGCTTTTAAATGATCATTCCATTTATGAAAGGTAAAGGGTTTTACCAAGGTAAGTAGAATGGTTAAACTAGTTGGTTGTAAGGTCGGTAGGCAGGTAGGTAAGTGGGTTGGTTGGTTGGTTAGTAGATTTGTCACTGATTATTATTATTATTCGAAATGATTTCTTTGGGTTTTAAATCTTTAGCTGAATCAAAACAAGTGGTTTGGGATTGAGGAGAGAACCAAGTCTCCTCAGCCCACAACCAAAGTTTAATGCGAAATCTGAAGCTGTGTGTTGTGTTGTTGTCGTACCCTGTTGGCGAGCGGCAGATAGCTGACAAATTTAGCAATGGACGCCACAGTTTTCATGACCGTCTGGATAATGTGGACACTGGTCTCAGAGATATCCACACAGAGCAGCCGCTCCTCCAGAGACTGGGGATCTGGAACACGCTGAAAAACAACCAACGTGGTGTTAAGGACCAAGGAGTCAAGGAATTTAATAATTTAAGATTCAAATAAATGATGAGGAACTTACAGAGTTGCTCCATTTCATCATGGATTTGTAGATGAGCTCCTGCAAAAAGACACAGATGCTGTTAAAACAAGTTTCAGTCGACCAACATGGTTTCCCCAAGTGTTACAGACTGTTTGAATGTTAATTGATAAACGGCTGAATGAGGAACAAGAGACGATCAAACTGTGATGTTCTGATCATGTTGTCCTGTTTAACTCTCTCTCTCTCCTCAGTGTCCACACCTCTCTTGACTCAGGAATCATGCAATCCAGGACGAAGTGGGCCTCGAGAACAACCTGTTTGAAAGGAATCTGCCTCTTGATGTGATCTTGGATAAAACGAAGGCAAAACCTCCAACGGCTGAAATGCACAAAGGCCTGGAGTGGAGAAGAAAGAAAAGATGTTTTAACATAGTTCCACTGGGAAAATTGTCCGTCTGCAGCCTTTAGTCCTCACCCTCCTCTGCAGTGTCAGCACGATCACGTTGTTGTTCAGAGAGTGGGGAAAGTGTTTGGGGAAATAAGGCCAGACCAGCCTGGCCACGTCCTCCTGGCTGTAGCCTTTGTCTGGTAAACCGGTCAACAAGAGTGTGGGGTACATGGTACTTTGACTTTTGACCTTCTGCAGGACACACAAAAAAAACGGCATATTTAGGGGACTGATGTCTATGAGTGTGAGCAGCTTCGATTCATCTAATAGGACGGTTGGGCTTTCATGGACGTAAAAGGCTCTACTGCTGGTTTTTAACTAAACAAAAGGAAATTAGTTACCTTCATATCCATATCTCTTTTGACAGTCATACAATCTTGGGAGGCAAAAGAGAGGAGAATCACTTAACCGAACAAAAACCTGTTAAATTCAGCAGCTAAATTTTGTGTCCAGCTGTTTCTCTCACCTGGGATGATGAAACAAGGAGTCAAGGTGCGGAACGTAAAGGGACTCGTAGCCATAGTGACCCAATACTGTACAAGGCTGCCCTGTGGAACCTCAAATTCCACTGAGGGGCTAGTCGCTCCGGGGGGAACATACTCGCGGTCCGGCAGAGCGTTCGCAGCAAGCCTTCCAACTGCAAGAAGTGTTTTTTAAGTAATATATCAAAACCCATTGCATTTCTAAATAAAATATGTCTTTCCCTCCCAAAGACTCACATGCTTTAGCCTTATGCCACAATGGTCTCAGCCGTAACACTGTTTGACCAGTGCCCTGTTTCTGGTGGCTGTACCAAACTCCGAGCCGATCGGCATGAAGACTGGACTCAAGTTCAATAAAAACCTGAAACACGAATAAACAGGACAGATTATAAGAACAGGAAGTCTTTATTAAACTCACTGAAACGTCTGTGTGCGTGTGTGTTTATACCTTGTTGAGCAGAGGCAGGTAGTTTGTGACTGAATTGGTTTTTCTCAAAACCTCCCTGAGGTCTTGGGCTTCGCTCGGTGAAATGTTATTGATGTAGATGATCTTATGTCTCGTGTCGTCCACCGACTGCAGCGAGAACAAGGAGCGAACGATTAATCTGACAAGTCAAATTGACGTCTTATCTGACTGAACAAAAGACCACATTTAAATTGCAATTTGCCACGAATCTAAAACAGTTTGTTCTATTCATTAAGTAAAGAGGAAAGAAGTGTGCGTGTGTGTCACTTACAGAATTCATCGCGTTCATCACCGATTTATAAAACATAACCTGCACAAAAACACATGAAGAAAGGCAGGATTTCATTTTGGGGACATCTATAAAAAACCTCTAAACAAAAACGAGCAGCATCGGAACAAACACGTACCGGCTGAAATCTGAAGCCGGAGCAATCCACGTGCAACTCCAGTTTGTTCCCTTTGAAGGTGATGCCTCTGTGTGATGAAGAGACGTCGATGATGTGGTGCGCCTCAGCACCTGTCGGCATCTCCACGAAAGCCTCAGAGGAAGGAAGCGGAAAGAAATATGTATTATTTACACAACTATAACACATACTCTTAACAGGAGTTTGAAGATGTTTCAGAACCTTTAGGATCTTCAGATTCTGATACGGAGGTTCTACTGATTTATAAATCCGGTGCCTACCACGCAAATCTGAGGAAGCACATAGATTTTGAATTGTGAATATTTAAATCCGAATGGAATGAGCAGGTTGGCGACGTCTTCCTCCGTGTAGGGGCCGTCGTCGTACTTCGGCAGGTTGGTGATCACCACCTGCCTCCGACCCTGGAGTGAAGACAGAGAGCGAGAGATCAAATGAGAGCTAGTCATCAACGTAAGTTTACCGAGATCTTTAATAAATGACCGGATGAGTTATTTCGCTCAATGTGACATTCAAGCCACGGTGAGTTTCATAAGGTGATTTGAGAAAACTTACCTGTTTTGAGAGGTAGGTTTTCTGCTTTAGGCACGCTATGAATGAAAACGACGAAGGAAAGGTTAGAACAAATATTTATAAATTCAGATTTGAATACATTTTCTGGTTCCAGTGAGACAAACGCAGCAAAGTCGCATATATTTCTTACAGAATTTTTTTTCTGGATTAAAGAGCTTTTCAACCATCTCCCCGATGGTCAGATGGGGAACTGCAGGTGAAGATGTGGTTCCTGCTGGTTGTAGTTCGCTCACTGCTCCGGCTGTCGGCTCAGTTGAGACTTTGTCGGCCCCCTCAGCTGATTTGGGATCCATTTGGTTCTTCACGGCAGACGCAGGATCTTCTAAAAAGAAAATGAACTATGATGAGGAGCGGTACTTAAAACAGGTCATTAACAAGAGCCTGTCCACTTCCAATTAAAACAAGCTACAAAGACGTAAAGGAAACACTGACAGACTAACACAATGTGTGCTTTGGTCTTTCTATATCAAATATCACCATCCTTTTCCCCTAGTCTCCAACACACCTTGTTCCGTTGTAGTTTTCTCCTCCTCTTCAGTTGAGCTCGGAGGTCGTGAAGCCTCCATCTGGATGACAAGACCGGAAGCTGCAGACAGTTCTGTGGACTCCAGGCCTTGGACCTGTGATGACACAGGTGGAACAGTAGGGGGCCCGGTCTCATCGTTACTGGTTGATGGTTGACCCTCGCTGGATTTGGACTCCGGGGCTGCGGCGTCCGGTTCTGGAACCTGTGCTGACGCTTTCTCAGCTGTTTCTGTTTCAATGGTGGTCTGAAGCATCTGAGAACTTGTGTCTGCAGGTTTAGGATCAGCGTCTGTGTCTGGAGGTGGAACAGCAGGAGGTCTGGTCTCATCTTTCCTGGTTGGTGGTTGACTCTCAGTGGATTTTTCAGAAACAGCTTCCACAGTTGTCTGTTTTTCTTCTGCTTCCGTGGGCCCTGCCACGTCCACTCCCGTTTCCCCGAGCTCCATCGGCTCGGCGCCTCCGGCTTCTTTAGTCACTTCATCGACTGTGACAGGCTCCGGTTCGTGCTTCAGCTCAGGAACTGTCTCAACTCCCGTCTTAACCTTGACTGAGTCTTCCAGCACCACCACAGATTGTTGAACCTTTGAGTCTAATTCTTTTGACTTTAACTCAGTATGTTTTTCTGATATTGTGGATTTGGGCGTCACATCTGCAGCTTGTTCTTCAACTTTGACTTTTGTTGGATCTCCTGCTGCGGCCAAGTTGTCCACCGGTGTTTGAGGTTCCTGTGAAACTGAGGCTGTTTCCACTTCGACCTTTACTTCAGGGACAAGTTCTGAGACACTAGTTCTGAGACTCGAGCTCTTTGATTTACTGACCTCGACTGTCCTTCCTTGCTGCAGCCCAGATTTTGCCGTTTTGGCGATCGGCTTGGACGAGACGGTCCTGGGTTTGGGAACCAGGACTTTGGCTTTAGTGAGACTGGATGAGCCTTTAACAGCTGTTTTCCGATTGGCACATTTGCCTGGTGGGGTTCCCTTTGCTGCAGAGGCTGAAGCTAAAGGCTTTTTTGGACGAGTAAGTAAAGTTTTCACAGATTTAGACGGGACTTTTCCACCGGTCGTGGGCTTTGTGGATTTAGAGGTTTGAGATGTGGAGACACCGGAGACAGCCGGTTTTCTGTGAACAACAATAACATGGTTGTCAAGAAAGAGAAAGAAGAGAAATGAAAGTTTGAATGTTTTAGATTTTACAGAAAATAAAATCATTCTTTGTAGTTTGTAATATTTCATTCTTGTCATGTGTAAAAAGTTAAATTAATCTAGTCATCTGTGAAATTTATACGCACGTCATACTTATCAATGTTAAACTGTGACAACGAAGCATATCTTACTTCAGAAGAGTTTTCTTTGGCTCAGTATCCTGCAAACAAATGAAATAAGACTTGTTATTTTAGATTCATCTGATGAAAGACACTGTATATGATAATTATACGTCTGCTGTTGACACAGTCAGAGTATTTTTTGGTCAGACATACCCAGTCCTTGACGACAGGGATGGGGAATCCTTTCACAATGACTTCCCCCAAGCTCTTCAGTTTCTTAGCGTCTTCCTCCTTCTTAAAAGTCACCAGTGCCTACATAACACAAACACACATGACCCTGGATTATCACGACCGTCAGGACTTAGTTGCGATTATGAAGTTATCAACTTATGGTACAATTTATCCACACGATGCTGACAGCTTGTCTGATGTAAACATAACAAATGTCATCAACATCTGTTATGAGCCAGAATCAGAGTATAATCCATATTGTGAAGAGACATTTGATTATTGCACCTACAAGCACAAACATGAACTCTTCTGTTGTACACACCTGCAGTTTATGCCGATGCATTACAATTGATTCGATTTCTCCAAACTGCTCCATCGCAGTGACCATATCACTGTGAGCGACGATCTTAGGAATCCCTCCTAGCCTCACCCTGGTTGGAGGGGACGATGTCGGTCTACCTGACTGAGAGAGAAAGACGTAGACTTTGATGTTATAAACAGAAAATGCTTGAATTTTACAAATAGTAAGAAGGGCGTCCAGGGAAGGGGAAACAGGGAAATTGATTTCAAGCAATAGACTTTTGCTAAATGTCCATGATGTTAATACACAAACACATACACACCAACCTTAGTCTTTGTAGAAGCACTTGAATCACTCTTCTTCAGGCCGGCCTTGGTTAATGTTGTCGTCTTCTTCGCTGCTGAGGGGCACGATGATGAAGAGGCAGCAGAGGATGAGCCCATTCTTCCAGCAGCGGGAGTAGACTTCACGTTTTTTCCTCCCGTGGCCGACGAAGTGGACGACGAGGAGGAAGACTTCATCTTGGTTATCTCAGCGAGTAAAGTTTTAACCACAGCCTCCAGGTCAGTCTGTTTGGACAGAGACTGGACATCTAGAGAAACAAAGGGGACAAACGGTGTCAGAGGAAAGTTTCCAGTGTCTTGATGTTTTTAAAGTTGTGGTGTAAAAGTGTTTGCAACTTGTCAAACCTGTGTTTTGCAGCAGTTTCTGTGCCAGTCTCTCTGTGCTGCTCTTTCTCGGTGAAGGGGACCGCTCTGAGGACAATCGTCTTTCTCTGCTCCTCTTTTGTGGGGACCTTCTCCCATCACTCCGTCTTAGCGGGGACCTTTTCACGTAAGTCCTCGGAGGAGGAGACCTTCTCAGGCCAGTCCTCCCAGGAGGGGACCTTCTCATGCCAGTCCTCCCAGGAGGGGACCCTCTCATGTCAGTCCTCCTGGGAGGGGACCTTCTCATGTCAGTCGTCCTGAGAGGGGACCTTCTCATGTCAGTCGTCCTGAGAGGGGACCTTCTTATGTTAGTCCTCCCAGGAGGGGACCTTCTTATGTCAGTCCTCCCAGGAGGGGACCTTCTCATGTCAGTCCTCCTGAGAGGGGACCTTCTCACGTCAGTCCTCCCAGGAGGGGACCCTCTTATGTCAGTCCTCCTGGGTGGAGACCTTCTCATGTCGCTCCTCTTCGGTGGAGACCTTTCACCTCTTCTCCCCGGTCTCTCCTGGCTCCTTGAACGCGACCGATGACGGTCATACCGTGGAGAACGGGAACGAGAACGAGATCTGGAACTAAAGTATGGAGAAATTATTTTAACGGTTGGTTAAACAAATGGTAAATTTAAAAACAATAACAAGTTTCACTGTGGGATTTGTTAAATGACCTTCAAATGACTCTTGGTAATTTTCCAAATATTCTAGCTCATAATCATCATTCAAACCTGTGAGAGTATCTGGAGCTGCGCGGTGATCGTGACCGGCTGCGTTTCTCTCCTCGACCCTCTGAGCTGAAATGGCGCCGAGGGCTGTGGGAGCGGGAGTGGCTCCCATGACTACTTTTCTTTTGACGCTGTTGGTGAGTCTGCGCAGGAGCTGAGGATGAGGGCTTGACATCTTTCCCTGCATCCCTGAAAACAACAGGGAACGAGAGAAGCAAAGGTCAATGACGGGCAAAGAAAATGTCCCAAAATCGTGACCGGTTTACAACTGGTTTGGCAACTACTCCTGTCTGAACACTGGAGAAATGTACCTGGGTTTAAGTACGATATCACCTTTCCACTCTGGGTATCTGTGGAAAAACAAAACACGTATTACTTGTGACTTAAAGTGTGTGTGTGTGTGTGTTGAAGTAAGAGGGATTTGTTGTTTTGTTTATGTTTTTAACCACGGTATTGAGAATGATTGAAATTTCGGTATCGACTGCTACATCTTTAGTATTGTGTGACAGAGACAAACAATCCTAAGACCCTTCTCTCTTTCTCTCACTTCATCTGCAATTCCATCACAAAATTCTAAAGAAAAACTAACTTTGTCCGGAGGACTCTGCAGCTCTCAAGGTGAAGACTGGTGTTCTGGTGGGAGATCCAATCCTGGCAATCAGAACAAAGGAAAACAAACACAACATTTAATCAGACATCCTCAGTTTAAATATTAAACTATCTGATTATTCAACCGAACGGCAGCATGATAGGAGTTCCTCAGAGCTTCAGAGCTTGTCCAATTCTATCCCTCGGTTTGCGTAAATGTGAAAAAGTCTGTTTTTATAAATGTTCCCAGTAAAAAATATTAAATCATACAAGATAAAAAGAAAAAAAAGGCTCATGGAGTCAATAAAAGCTGTGCATGAATCAAGCCTTATTTGACAAACAGAAATAAACATGAAAACAAATATAACACATCAAGACCAGAGCGGCGAAGCTGCAAAACGCCACAGAACTGTTAACATGACTGAAACCTTTATTTCTCTCTGGAGCTGACAGGAGGGTGTGAGACAACTCCAATGAGTGGGGTCGGGGGGTATTCAGGAGAATCTTCACTGAGGAATTCAGCGATGAAGGCGGGCAATGGTTCCACTGGAACTGTTACATGTCCCAGTGAAAGGCTTTCACCAATCGTTTTATTTAAATATAAACACATAAGGACTCCAGCCACCATCAAAGACTGAGAAACCATTCGGTTTCTGGAGCTGATAGAAAAATTGGTGTTTATTTAAATTGGTTTTAATGATGCAACATGTGCATCAGTGTTTGTTACAGCAACAGCTGATCTTAAAGAGTTATATTATTACCTTTATACTTAGCTCCGCCAAGGAGCTTATGTTTTTGCTCCTGTCTGTTTCTTTGTTTTTTGGTTGGTTTCTTTTAACAGGATTATGCATTATGGTGTGTTTTTAAATTCGTGCACCTTGCTTTAATTTAATGAGACTTTTGGGCCTTGGCGGAGGTAAGCGAGTCAATTAGTGACATTCTAGTTACAGCTGCTTTTATTAAGCTTGACAACCGAAATAAAAAGGTCTTCTTCTTGGGTCTCTGGATTCTGCAACGTCTGGATCTTCAGTCTTGCGTAAAACCAAATCTGCGGCACAGGCCTCTATCAGGAATGGATCAGGAAAAACAAAAGCAGACACATCTCCATCTGGGTAAAGGCAGGTCGATGTGGAAAACTGGCAGGAGGAAGAAGCCGGTGCATTGAGTTCTCAAAATGTGAAATGTGGCATCCCAAAAAAAAATCCAAAAAAAATCCAAAAATTGGTCGAGAAAGAAAAAGTACGTTTAGTATGACTGAAATATGTTGGGAAACAAAAAAAAACTAATAATGCATAAAAAATGGAAGCTTGGCTCCAAAAATAAGGGACAGCGAACATCGTTGAAACAAAAACATCAGTTTGGAGAACATCAGTGAGGTGAGGGTCAACAAGTTTGCAATGTATCGGTTACTTTAACAACACAGCTCAGGCGATGGAAGGTTTTTTATGTGTTTTCTGCGAAACCACTGATCTATTAAAACTCAAGAATAATTTATCATTCAAGTTTAAAGTATCATCTTTGCACTTTTGTCAGATCTTTCAAGAAAAAGTTAGCTATTTTAAATGATCTGATGTAGATTAAAAGAAAACAAATTGTAGATTTATTGAAATGAACAACCCACAACTGTTTATAGGGAGAGTGCATTCTTCTACTCACCTTCATCTGAGAGCATTCTTTGAAACACAGAGAACAGGTGTGTGGAAAGGCTCTCGGTGAGGCCGCTGCATAGTCGTACATCATACCCGGCGCTGGCAGACCCTTGGACACTGGCTTCTTTGCTGGACCCTGGCTGCTGGAAGGCGCCTGGGACTGAGGAAAGTTCATAGAGCTCAGGACTGGCTGAGGTGGTGGATGATTGATTGGACCAGGGATGATCGTTGATCGTTCTGGCTTCTTCTGTGGCATCTGGCTCTGTGGCATCTGGCTCTGTGGCATCCGGTGCATCTGACTCTGTGCCATCTGGCTCTGTTGCATCTGGCTCTGTTGCATCTGGCTCGGTGGCATCTGGCTCTGCGGCATCTGGCTCGGTGGCATCTGGCTCTGCGGCATCTGGCTCGGCGGCATCTGGCCCGGTGGCATCTGGCTCGGCGGCATACGGTGCATTTGGCTCGGCGGCATCTGGCTCGGCGGCATCCGGTGCATCTGGCTCGGCGGCATCTGGTGCATCTGGCTCGGCGGCATCTGGCTCGGCGGCATCCGGTGCATATGGCTCTGCAGCATCTGGCTCGGCGGCATCTGGCTCGGCGGCATCTGGCTCGGCGGCATCTGGCTCGGCGGCATCCGGTGCATCTGGCTCTGCGGCATCTGGCTCTGTGGCATCTGAGACTGCGGCATCTGGCTCTGCTGCATCGGCTTGATCTGGTTCTGTTGCCTCTGCTGCATCTGCCTCTGCTCAGCAACAACTGACCCTTTACCTTGAGTTGTGGTCGGATTCTTAGCGCCGCTGGCATCACTGCTGCCGATGAGCACAAGACCAGGTCGGTCAGGATGCACAGAACGAAACAAAGTGGGAGAGGGCTGGGTCACTGATGCTAACTTGCGATCTGTCTCTAGTTGTTTCAAAGGAAGGGGTTTGCAGGCTTCAGGCGTATAAACTGTTCTGTCTCCGTCTTTTCTTGGCAGAGAAGAAGAGCTAACGATTGTTTGAGGGGTCTGGATCGGTTGGGTCTTCACCTGCTTTGCTGGATCAATGCGTGGGGGAGCAAGTGAGCTCTGTATTGAGTTGTACGAAGTTTTGGCAACAGAGCTACCTTCCTTTTGAGGTGGCTCTTGACTGTGGCTGCTGTTGTTAGTGTTTGCCGACATCATACTGCCACTCCCACCACTGGGAGTACTTCTGTCACTATTTTTTCCAATCTCATCCCCAACCCCTCCAACGTATTTGCTAGTATGTCCATAGTCAATGACTTTGCTGGGCTGGAGAACAGCTGATGACCCTCCAGAACCAGTCAAACTGTCCCTGCCACTGGCACCTCTGAACGGTTGGGGTTCAGGATAGGGTTTTGACTCAACTGCATTCATAGCTCTATTGGTCTTCTGGATGCGGATTTCCCGCAAGATGAACGGGAGCTTGGCCGGGGTGAGCTGATCCTCAGGGTATTGGACGAGATATTCCAAATCCTCTCTCTGAAGTCCAAAATTTAAAAGGATGCTAGAAGCAGATTCGGACGTGTACGTGGGCTGACTTGTGGCAGATGGAGTTGCAGGTTTGTCTGGTACACGATAGTCATAATCACCTAATCTTGGGACGGACTGTCCATCACGCTGTCTGTCACTGGAGGCATTAAACGTACTGACACCACTGCTTGTACGGCTACATGAAGCAGGTGGTGGAAAATAATTTGAGGAATCAGCTGCTGTTGATCCTTTGTAGCACGGCAACCAGTCCAAGGAGCTACTTGTTCTTTCAACATCATACTGTCTGCGTCCACCAGAGGCCGAGGTTGAGGACATCGGATAGGAAGTCGTCCCTGTGTAGGTGAAGCGAGTGCTCTGGCCTGTGGGTGTCCCCTCCTCTCTGTCTCTGCTAACATGCGGGTCCACAGACCTCTCCATGTCACCCACGTTCACTCTGGCCCGACTCTGTTCAGGCCTGTAGTTCACTGGCTGGGATTGGATATTTCCACCATGGTTGGCCGGAGTTGCAGGAGAAGAGAAGCTGGACCCTGGTCCCAGGACAGAGGTTGCCCTCCGAGGGTCCCTCTCTGCCTGCACACTAGGGGGCCCATATGGCCCCTGGCTGGAACTCTGGTTCCCAGATTCATATGGGTTATAAAGGGGGTGAGACATGGTATTTGCAGCCTTGAGAAGTCAAGGAGTTTGATGGATGGAGCAGTCGGGGAGAGGATGTTTACAGCAGGTCCATGGCTCCACAACGATGGTAGCCAAGCTTTCAGTTAGGCCTGAAGGACACAGCCTGCTCTTCACTCAGGGACAGGTTCCCTGTGAGGGCACAACGCTCCACTAGCAATGCAAAGCTGAATTTAAAAAACAAAAAGGGAAAGAATTATTGATTGAGAGTAGACGTCGGCTTCCACGGTAACACCCATTATGTGGAAGGTCTTGTCCTCTCTGCTTCTTCCTGTCAGATACACATTCAGTCTGTCTATTACATGTCCTGATCTTCACTATCAAACAAAAAGAGATGAGGAAAGTCAGACATGTAGAAGAGAAACATTGATTTCCCTTGCAGGCTCAATCCTGGTGGAAACAGTCAAGACAAGCACAGGTCGACAAAGCAAATCGCACAATGCAGTTTCCATTTCATCACATCTCGTTAATCACAGGTGGTTACTGGCACTGATCCGTCTGATAAGACCCATTGGAACTCACATGGTTTATAATTTGTCAGGGATTTTTACATATTTTGAATCGTGATACCATC
The DNA here is from genome assembly GCF_963576545.1 of Limanda limanda. Lineage (NCBI taxonomy): Eukaryota > Metazoa > Chordata > Actinopteri > Pleuronectiformes > Pleuronectidae > Limanda > Limanda limanda. The sequence continues at coordinate 3,721,679 of NC_083657.1, forward strand.
GTCACATTAACGTTACATAACTGGTACAAAAAGCAAATCATCTTCACACACCCTTAAAGCAAAAGAATCACTGCTAATAACATGTTTTAATTTGTCCCAAACTTCTCCCTTTTTATGTCATTAACTTGTGTGTGGTGGCAGTGTGTTGGGTTGTGGAGAAGCACTTCATAAAAAGATCCGCACACACAACCAGCACACAAACAACAACAAGTGACAGGACACAGGCAGTGATTTGAGGAGGACTCACTAACAAGGAATCATTGTGAGGAGGCTCAGGAGCTTCATCACAGGACCAGAGAAGAAGTTTGTTTACAACAGGAAATGCACTGGTGAATACAAATGGAGGAAAGTGGTTTTTCTAGACACTTTTATTTTACTAAAACACACTATTGATTTTACTAAGTTGTTCATTCACCAATATTTACACTTAAATGACCATTTAGAGTCTGATAAAGTAACAACAGATGTATAAGTTGTTTGTTATTGTAGCACCACATGTGTTTCACATTGATCTATGGATTCAGATCCTCTTCCTCTGGTGTTGAGGCCTCTCTGCGTGGATCTGTCCCACTGACACTTTCAGAGATATTCAGACATTTAGTAAATGGGTAGTTGACAAATAAGGGTGAAACAGTATTTTTTTAATAAAGTTCTAATGAGGAGTACAGTTGTATGAAATTATAATGTTCAAATGCTGAATTTTTTTAAACTGCTAGTGTTCCGTGGATTTTTTGTATAATTTCATTGTGGTGTGACGGGCCGTCACACCACAGGACATATTCATCATTTTGAGTCATTGCTAAAAGACTGACATTAGCTATTATGCTAACTTAATAATAACACAGTTTAACCCTTATATGTTTAATTAAATTTAAAAAAAACAAAACGTAAAATAATTTTTTACAATTTTTTTTAAACAAATTTTTAACTACAGCCGTCACACTCTCAAAAAATGACACATTCATTGTCTGACAGAAAGAGTGAAATTTATGAAATTAATCAGAGGTTAACAGTCACCTTTCAACATACACAGTACATTCCCACATCTGGGGGGGTTCCTGGTAGTGGAATAAACTAAGGGCCCCTATAGTTGTCCATGTAACTGCCGTTTCAAAAATCTGATTTTCCATGTCACGCCACAGGACAGCATTTGTGTTACGAAAGTTATTTTGCTGTAAATACTAACGTTCTAGTTGTGTGCATATTAAAACCTAATATTAATAAAGTCATTATATACAATATAATGCAATGGCAGTTATTACCTGCTCCAGATATTACTGGTTTATTTTGTTAATATGTAAGTTTAATGCTTCACCTATGTTACGGTCACACCGCAGGACATTTTGCGTATTCACCTTAAAATATAATCAAAACATAACAGATATTTCATACAAAATCATAAGTTTAAAACAAAGTACCATAATATGCATCACATCCATGTGTTGTTTAAGTGGTTAAATGCATCTAAATAAACATTCACACTTAATTACAGAAAAATCATGCGTCATGTTATCCACCCAAATACACATTTTAATGTCTGAAATAACCTTTTGGCTTCAAAGAGCCACAGATACATACCTGAGCTAGCTCCTGCTGCTGCTGCTAGCTCCTGCTAACGCTGCTAGCATGTGGAGAAGCTACTATTACGTGCTAATGAGTGACAGCATATCCTAACGCTAGCTCCTGCTAACGCTGCTAGCATGTGCTAAGGCTGCTTCTACGTGCTAACCAGTGATAGCATATGCTAACGCTAGCACCTGCTAACGCTGCTAACGCTGCTAGCATATGCTAACGCTGCTAGCATATGCTAACGCTAGCAGGGCAGCAGCGAGGCCCGGACCGCAGAGACCGTGAGACCAGCACCGGGACAGAGACACGTGTCCGTCGGGGACATGTCTCTCTCTGTCCCCGGTTGTCTGACGTCGTGTCTTTTGGTTTCTTACCTTCACTTCTTTGTCGTTTTTCACTTTCAGGTTCGAACTCTTCTGTCCGCCATCAGCATCCCGGATGTTTGAGAGGGTGGAGACTTCCGCTTTGGTGGACGAGCCTTCAGAGTAAAAGCACCAATGCTGCATTTATTATTGGGTTTACTCCTATGGTTTACTCTGATTGTTGTTTTTCTTCTTCTTATAAATCAATTTTTCCTTTGGTGGATAAACATATTAAACACAGGTCTGGTGAAAATGTATGTATTTTATTGTGCTCGAGAAATTGAGTCAGTTGACCGCTTGTTATGCCTTTTTTTTGTGATTATTCCAACAACACTTTCAGAGTAAAAGACAAAGCATCTCTTTGCCCAGAAATCCTCGTCACCAACGTTTCCCAGAGCGGCAGGTCACACAACTCAATCAGTCAAAGACTCAAGGTTACCATGACCAAACTTTAATCCCGTTTACAAAACAGAAACGCAATGTAACATGTAAATCAATAGGCATTTAAATTCATCACAGATGTAAATATCAACAGCTGGTTGGCGCCAATTCTGTTGTCAGGTGCCGTTAAATGGTGCAACAGCTTCATGTAAATTAAAAGAGCGCCAGGGAAACCTCCGATCATCTGGAACAATGTGAAATGAAAGATTTTGAAGAAAGTTCCAGCTTCCATAGAACTCCAAAAGTCTCTTCTTGGGACAAACTATATAAAAAAGACCAGCAGCTGGAGTCTGGATCAGTCAGAAAAGGAAGCTTGAGAATTTCCCGTCGACCCTTTCGATGGTTCAGGTTGAAGCTTCTCGTAGTGTTTCTGAAAAAAGAAAGCCAGATAAATACTTAAACAGTGTGAGGCCGTGTTAATTGTGTTATATTTTGTGTGTGTGTCCATGCGTACCTGCAGATTGTCGTAGTGTGTCTGGCTGCTGCAGTGCGTGTCCCTGGCGCTGCTCTCGTGCACGCAGAAAACGTGGCACAGATTACAGAAGTAACCCAGTTTGGGGACCAGAAACTCCGGACCTGATGGGAAACAGAAACAGAAATGTAAAACAAACGATCTCAAATCTGACGTTATAGATATAAAGTGACATTGAGTGCGAGTGTGTTTCTCACCGAGCGGGTTGCTGGGGCTGAACGGTGGCAGTTTGAAGTCGGTTGACACGGACGGAGAGAGAGAACGAGATCTCTTTGCCTCAGGTCCGACAGGCTCCCTCTTCCTTTTGCTCGGAACTGAAGAAGCCTCTATCGCCTCCTCTCCGTCCAGCCTCTGGTTCTCAGGGGCCTCAGGCTGCAGGTCCGGCCCAGCAGAGGCAGCATCGATGGAGGAATGGCCTGCTCCTTCTAACGATGCCTTCTGGATCTCTTGCTGGCGGTCTCTTGATAACGTTGACGGATCTTTGTCCAATGACGACGAGGCGTCGAGAGAAGTGGGCGGTGGAGCATCAGAGCCGGATTCCACTTGTTCAACCACTTTCTTCCCTCTCGTAGATTTTCTCACTGTGGTACAAGATAATAAATGAACACAAATGAAACAACATAGAGCTTCATCATTATACAATGAATGAATCCAAAGATAGTTGGAGATGTTTGTGTTACCAGGCGTCTTCCTGGTTCTCTTCTTGGGTCGGCCTCTTGTTCTGGGAGTTTCCTTTTTTCCCTCCTCTTCAACCTCGTCCACCGTCACAAACGTCCCACTCTCCTCTGAAAAACGACCGGGAACAAAAGAAACAAAAAGTGAAGTTCCTCAAAACTATAATTCATACACTGTGACTTATAAAAGGCTCCACATACCTGTGTCGTCATTGATTCTGCGTTTAACAGGACTTGTGGTTTTCTCAGCTTCCTCATCGTCAACTGCTTCATCCAAAGTCTAAAAGGAGTCAGGTGTTAGTTAAAACAAATTAGGAGTTTCATTGTAATGTTTTGTATTTGAATTTATGTTGGAATCATATCTTAGCAATTTCTGTGACTTTTGTAATATTTATTTCCATTTATGCTGCCATATGCTCAGGTTGGGGAAGGGTCTTGTATATTTGTAAATTGATGTAAATGAATAAAACTACATAAAACCAATACGTATATGTTTTAAAAGAGTCAGGAGAAATTTGTGTTATGCTGTAAATGTGATTTCCCTCCATGTGGAAATTGAATTAACATTTAGTTAAATTGAGCTTTACCTCCACTGCGTGGTCCTCTTTGATGGGGGGGCGGGGCTCCAGCGTGCTTTGCTCAACTTCTCCCTCGTCTGGGTCTCTGGTTTCATCCAGAGTGACGAGACCCTGCAGCTCTCCGGCCCGGATCTCCTCTCCAGCCTCATCTGCTCCCACCTCATCCAGAGTCACCAGCTCCGTGGAGTCCACCACCACCACCTCCTGCTCCTTTCCATCTTCCTCCCTGGCTTCCCTCTCTTGCTCCTTGGCAGCAGCTTGCCTCTCTCTCAATCCTTCCGCCTCGGCCGTGTCTTCAGAGTAATCGTCCTTTTCATCCTTCACTTCATCCAGGTTCAGCAGAGCACTCTGCACAGCTGTTGTGTCACTTTCACCGGACGATTGTTGGTTCTTCTCTTCTGCTGGAGTTGCAGCCTCTCCTTGGGACTTTGTTGTAGATGTGTCTTCTTCCTTGATGTCTGTTTTGAGGGATCTTTCCTTCTCGTCCACACCAGACTCTTCTGCAGCAGATGGATCATTTCCACTTTCTAAATCCTCTGCGACCACTTTTTCCGATGCTTCCAGAACAATGGTACTACACGTTGGTGCATCTTCTTGAACAGCTGCTTCCTCCTCTTTTGGACAAGTTTCATCTTTTGACTCCTCAGTGGTCATCAACTCTTCCTGAACTCGATCATCTTCCACAGAATCTACAATCTGATGCACAGGCTCCTCCTCCTTGTCTTTGAGGGACTCTTCTGTGGGAGGTTGATCTTCAACCATCTCATCCTCCACAGAATCTACAATCTGACACGAAACCTTTTCTTCACCAGCTTCTTCTTCAGATGCATCTTTGTCGCCCTTCAGTGTTACAGGTTTTTTTCTAGTTGATTTAACAGCTTTCTTTGGTCTTCCCCTCTTCCTTTTCCCTCCTGTAGGGGGCCGGTCATCCTGAAGAACCTCGTCCTCCACAGAATCTAATATTTCATAGGTCGCATCCTCATCTATTTCCTCTCTTACAGTGATGTCGCTCTTCTTTGTTGGAGAGTCCTCCTTCGAAGATGCTTCCTTCTCCATCTCTAGAGTTTTTTCCTGTGACTCTTTAGCAGGAGTGCGCCTGCTCCTTGTCGGTGTGTCCTCTTTTTTTGTTTGGTCTTTCTGAGTCGTCCTTCCCCTTCTTCCTCTGGTGGATCTCGTCATAATGACCGGTTCCTCAGTCGCAGTCTCGTCCTCCACAGAGTCTAAGATTTCATACGAAGCCTCCTCAGCTTCATCTGTTTTTTCAGATGCTTCAGTGAGATTCAGAGTCATTTTGTCCTCTTTCTTTCCTCTTCCACTCCTTCTTCTATCAGTCCTTTCTGTGGCGGCCGCTTCTTGAACCAGTTCTTCAGTGGAATGGACCATCTCCGACACCTTCTCCTCTTCAGGGTCGTGGTCTCTTTGAGGAAGTCTTGCACTGGAGTCTCGTGGTGATTTGACCTTCTCTTCACTTTTGGATGCTCTGGTCCTCAGGCCACTCCTCTTTGAGGATCTATCATCTCTTCTAGAAGTCGCGTCAGGTTTCTTGTTGTCAGACTCAGACTCTGTAGTTATTAATATCTCAGAGGCTTCTTGTTCAGTAACCTTACTGTGTTTGTTGCTACAGACTTTACGAGGCTGGTCTTCATCTTTTGGGATCTGCTCATCAGCTGATTTTTCTTCTCGTTTCCTCTTCTTTGCATCTCCTCGGCCCCTTGAAGCTTCATGGGCTGGATTTGTTTCTTCCACATCCTCACCAACTTCATCAACAGTGACAAAGTCACTCAGGTTTAAAGGTTGATCATCTGAAGTAAATACGACGTCTGTAACTTCATCCTGATTCTGTGATCGCAGAGAACTCTGAAACAACAATAAAATAAATCACTTCACTGTTACATATAATTACAGAGACACCGCTATCACTCATTTATAGAGTGTGTACACCTTAACTGAAAGTTGTATTTATTTGACTAAAGAAGCAACAATTACCAGCATGCTATTCATGGTGTTATTTGATGTTTGTGTTAGTGTCTACAAAGTCAACAAAGCCATGCGTCACCTCTCTCTCTCCTCTCTGTGTCCTTTCTAGGGCGAGTCTGCGCTGGCGAACCGCTGCCAGCACGGCCGTGACGGCGTCCTGGTCGATCGGAGGATGTTCTGTGGTGGTCTCGTTAGATTTGGGCAGACTTGTGGCGGAGGAAGCAGCTGGGACAGTGTCTCCATCGGCAGCATCTACATCTTCATCTCCCTTTGGGGCAAGTGTTGAATCGATGGCCATCTCTGCTCCTAGTTTCTCAACGTCCTCCATCGGGACATCACCGGCTGGTTCAGGCTTTGGAGGCCGGGCTTCAGTAGAGGCCCCACTGGAGGATTCAATATGCTTCTCTAAGCTCTTCAGACTAAAAACAGAAAAAAACTTGTATTACTCAATAACTTAATATATTGCTTTAAGGTTTTATTGTGTTTCTTTAATAGTTAAGACATCCCTCGATTTTCCAGTCCTGTGGAGCCTTCAAGGCTGCAGCTATTCATTTAATTAACATAATTACAGTTACATTGTAGAAAAATAATAAATTAAAAAGGGATATACTCACGATCGAAAGCCTATGACTTTTTCACTGTAAGAAGGAATAGAGAGGTGTCAATTTAGGTGTGAAAACAGGGCATTGAAAACATTTTTAACTCACAAATATTGAACCAAACTTCATGAAAGACATTGTTGAGAGGAATATATTTGAGGACACTTACAACATCAGTCGCTCACATTGAGCGCTTGGTGTAAAAGCCCGGTACTTCTCCAGAACCTGAGCTGCACCACTGGAGTCAGCCATCTCCACATAGATCTGAATCATGGACAAAGTGAAAAGAGAGAGAGGAAAAGAAATGAAGAAAGTGATGCGACAAACCTGGTCAAAGACTCTCAGCAGAGTAGTAGGGGAAATAATTATTGAGGACTCAGCAATAAAAACTTAATAAATTTGTTAATTTCAGGGTTTTCTGTGATGGTCCGCCCACAGTCACATTCAAAAATAATTGATGTTACACACAACAGCAGACTAATGTAGAATGTGCGATCCCCAGTCTCTCCACACGCAATGTGAAAACTGAAGCTGTGTGTTGTGTCGTTGTCGTACCCTGTTGGCGAGCGGCAGGAAGCTGACAAATTTAGCAAAGGACGCCACAGTTTTCATGACCATCTTGATGAGGTAGACACTGGTCTGAGAGATCTCCACACAGAGCAGCCGCTCCTCCAGAGACTCGGCATCTGGAACACGCTGAAAAACAACCAACGTGGTGTTAAGCACCAAGGAGTCAAGGAATTCAATAATTTTAGATTCAAATAAATGATGAGGAACTTACAGAGTTGCTCCATTTCATCAAGGATTTGTACATGAGCTCCTGCAAAAAGACACAGGTGCTGTTAAAACACGTTTCAGTCGACATCTTTTCTCCAAATGGTTCAGACTGTTTGAATGTTCATTGAGAAACGGTTCCCAGGCTGAGTGAGGAACAAGAGACGATCAAACTCGATGTTCTGATCATGTTGTCCTGTTTAACTCTCTCCTCAGTGTCCACACCTCTTTTGACTCAGGATTCATGTCCTCCAGGAGAAAGTGGACCATGAGAACCATGCCTCGGACAGAAACCGGCTTCCTGATGTGATCTTTGACAAATTCGCAGCACGATGTCCAATCCCTGAAATGTACGAAGGCCTGGAGGGGAGAAGAAAGAAAAGATGTTTTAACATAGTTCAACTGGAACAATTGTCCGTCTGCAGCCTTTTGTCCTCACCCTCCTCTGCAGTGTCAGCACGATCACGTTGTAGTACAGAGAGTGGCGAAAGTGTTTGGGGAAATAAGGCCGGACCAGCATGGCGACGTCCTCCTGCCTGTAGCCTCCTTCTGGTAAACCGGTCAACATGAGTGTGGGGAACATGGTACGTCGACTGCTGGCCGTCTGCAGGACACAGTGTTCATAGAGAAGAGTTCAGTCACAGAGAAAAGAAGAACAGAAAGTTTTTGGATAATTACTTAAAAATGAAAAAAAAAAAAAATCTGGAGTATCGGTTGTATTTATGGAGAAAATGTGGTTACATTGATGTCGGCATATCCTCTGCCAGTCTGATATTTTGGAATCGTGAACCAAGGACACATGGTAGGGAACACAAAGGGACTGGTGGACATTGTGATCCAAAAAGGTGAACAGCTGCCTCGTGGAACGCCATAATTTTGAGACGGGGTAGTTGCCCAGGCAGCAGCGTCCTTGCTGTGTGGAAGAGCCTTCACAGGTTGTTCTGGCGCTGCAAGAACAAAAACCAGAAGAGTCATATTTCTGAAAAGTGACAAACCAAAGAAGCAAATTACTTTGTGTTATTTGTGTTTGTAGCGATAAGAGACGACACCGGTGTGTTGTTAGGCAAATCGTGAGATCTCTGTGGTTGTGATGCTGGTAGAGACCACATCCAACAAGCTACGCACGAAACGTTCTGTAATGAGGAAACATCCTTGTTCTGCTTTTAAAAGATCATTATCAGAATAGACAAATGGTTGAGTGTGGTGAATATTTTAACCCATAAACAGGTGGTAAAACAGTTTATACTTCTAACCCTGGTAAAGTAGAAGTACGACACTGTTGTTATAACTTTTTGTAAGTGAATGAGGAGGCGGAGCTGAGGTTAAACAAATTATGTTTTAATAAAACAAACATTTAGCATCTTTAACCTGGGATTCTGTAACTGTCACGTAAAATGTGCAGCATGTAGAGTCGTTAGATTTACTTATTTAAATCCATAACCTGGCACATGTCTTTAGCAACAAGGAAATGTTATTGTGTAATTCTGGTTTTAGTCTTTGGCCTTTTAAAGGTTGAATATCAGCTATATTTTCACAAAACGACAACACGGTCGTGTTTGGTACCCAGGAAAAAAACACGTCATCAGCAGGTGAGCTTCCAGAGACAGGTCAAGTAGCAGACTGATAGAAATATGAAGAATAGTCTAAAACAGGGGTGTCCAACTGCGGCCCGCCGTCCATTTGTAATTGGCCCGCATCAAAGTCTAACAATATAATATATTTCTTAGAAAAAAGACTTACCGCGTGCTGTCCGTTCGCTGTACGGTGCTTTGAGCCGGACCAGGGTGTAACCCGGGGCCTGTTTCAGGAGGCTGCACCAAATTCCAAGACGATCGGCTTCCAAGCCAGATTCAAATTCAATAAACACCTGAAACATGTTCAGGTGGATTTAATGAGCAGGAAGTCCTGTTAAGTCACAAGTGCTTTGTGTGTCTCTAGGTTTGTGTACCTTGTTGAGCAGAGGCAGGTAGTTTGAGATTGACCCCATTTTTCTCAAAGCCTCTCTGAGGTCTCGGGCTTCGCTCGGTGAAATGTTCCTGATGAAGACCGTTCGGTGTCCGTTACCATCCGTCGGCTGCATCAAAAACAAGAGGTTAATTATTATTTTTTAATAACTCAAAGTGCATTAAATGTGTGTGTGTTTGTGTGTTACTTACAGTATCCATCCACTTCATCAGGGCTGTATAAAACCGAAACTGGAAGAAATGTCAGATTCGGCAGCAATTAATATACTGGACATGTATCCTGTCAACTACAATCCCTGCCCTCTGGTGGTGTGCCTCCTCCACCCAGTCCACTTTCAGACTCCCATGAGGTCCCTGTGACCTTTGACATCAGTGAAGGTGTCAAAATGAACCTTTGTGCCAAATTTAAATGATTCCCTCTCAGCGTTTCTCAGATAACACATTTGTGACGAACAAAAGGGGGCTTGTGAGTTCCAATCAGTTCATCTGTATTTCCAGCTGAATGTTTGTACTGGGATGAGAGGCACAGAGGCATAAAAACAAGCAGTGATGATAATTACCGGACAATTGAGTGGTTGCATGTCTTTGCGTTCCAGGACCTGCAACAACAGTCTATTCTCTTTCATAGCAAAGACATCCGGTCTGGCAGACAGAACTTTGTCTACACTAAGCGCTGACGGCATCACGACAAAGGCCTGGGAGGAAACGCAGAAACAAATCAATTATACCCAAACATACAGTACAACAGCAGTTATATTACTGTACTATATTACTGTTAAACTGGGACCGAACTTAAAAGAAATCCCCCCAAAAAAACATCACACGAAGAAACTGATGAAAACCACAACGATGCAGATATGAATCTGTGCTTACAACGCGCGCCTGAGGAACAACATAGATCTCTTCGCTCCAGGATTCTAATCCAAAAGGAACGAACACACCGGCCACGTCGTCCTCTGTGAAGCAGCCCTCGTGAAACTTCGGCAGGTTGGAGATCAACAGCGTCCTACAGCACTGAAAAAAATTGAGAACAATTATTTACTTCCATAATCATGACAGATAAATACAGGAGAGGAAATGTATGCTGAGGTACCTGAATAAACCCCATTTTAAGAGATGACTTAAGAACTTACTTCCTGTGACACGGCAGACTCTTTAGACAAGCACTCTGTGAGAAAGAGGAAGAGAAACTCAGATTGACGAAAATATGAATTATGATAACAGGAAGACAACTGTGTCTCTTTCCTCGTATTTCTTACTGATCTTATTCGGATGAAAGTGCTCTTCCAACTTCTCCCCGATGGTCAGAGCGTGGACCACATCTGAAGAGAGTCTGGCGGCTGCCGCTGGCTTTTCGCTCCCTGTTCCAGCTGCTGATGTTGGATCCCTTTGGTTCTCCTCCGCAGATTCAGGATCTTCAAATCACACACACACAGGAGAAGGAGCAGGTTTTGTTATTTTCAGACATGTGTGAAAGGTTCCTCGGACCCTGGTCCAGAGCAACGTGAACACTAGGGGCGACCATAAATCTGTGAGGAGCGACCAAATGTAAACAATGGAACAAAGACGTGAGGCTTGACTCAGAACATTCACTCTTTAAAACAAACCTCCTTTCATTAAATTGTCTTCAACATACCTTTTGTATTTCTCTCCCCCTGTTCAGTTGGGCTTGGAGGTCGTGGGTCCTCCATCTTGGTGCCCAGCGCCGAAGCTACAGACCGTTCTGTGGACTCCGGGTCCGTGGACTCTGGTTCTGGGACCTGTGATGACTTCTCATCAGCTGTTTGAACAGAAGGAGTCTCATCTTTACTGGTCGGTGGTTCACTCTCACTGGATTTGTCGGAAACAGCTTCCACATTTGTCTCTTTGCCCTCAGCACAACTTTCTATTTCCAGGGACTCTGCCACGTCACCTCCTGTTTCCCCGAGCTCCATCGGCTCAGCGCCTGCAGCTTGATTTGCCTCGGCACTGACACCTTCTGCTTTGGGCTTCAGCTTCGATTTTGCATCCTTTGTATCGCGTCCTTTTGTTTCAGCCAAGTTGTCCACTGGGGTTTTGGGTTCCTGTGAAGATGAGGCTGCTTCCACTTTGACCGTTACTTCTGAGACATTAGTTGGCTTGGATCTTGGCTTTTTAGAGACCTGCTGGGATGAGACCTTCGTTGCTTCTGACACCGAGACCTTTGCCCCGGTTTCCTTGGTCGACCCTTCAGCAACTGTTTGGTCTTTGGTGACGACTCTGGAAACGGAAGAGATCCAAGCAAGGCAGGAGGATTTTTTAGTTTCCAAATTAACAAAATGATTGATACGATATCATGCACATAATACGAATACAGAAAATAAAATCTGCCCGGGTGTACGTTGTTAATATTTCCTTTTTTGACTGCATAATTTAACGGAAACTAAAGATATTTCTGAAGTTCATTACTATTGCAAATGTGGTTGTGTTTGTTTGCCATTGTATCCAGAACCGGTGCAGACAGAGTTGTACAGTAATGTTTTGTCATGAGGTGAAGACAGCCTGTATGTTATTTTAATATACAAGCCCTCGCTGAAGAATCAGATAAATATATTTCCAAAATAAGATGAAAACCCGGCACCTGTAACTCTGAAACTGTGTAAAAGAAGAATATCTTACTGCTGAGGAGTTGTCTTCTGCTTAGTATCCTGCAAACAAACCAAAATAAACGTATTGTTTAGGGTTAATCAGCTTGATGACACCATCGTATTCCTACGGAAGAGAAATATAAATAACACACAAAACACACACATCATCCCTCGCTGTCGTCCTCTTTGCTTTTGAGGCGGACGATGAAGACGAGGCAGCGGGGGTCGAGCTCTTCCTCCCGGCGGAGGAAGTAGACTTTGAGGTCTTTCCTCGTTTGGTTGACGAGGAGGATGACGCGGACTTCAGCTTGGCTATCTCCGCGAATAAAGTTTTAACCACAGCCTCCACGTCAGAAGGTTTGGACAGAGACTTCACATCTACAGAGACAAAGATGACTGAGAGTCAGAGGGAAGTTTCCAATGTTCCTGAGAAATGTTCAATACAATGACGATGGTCTATGATAAGTTTGTATTAAAGAGGGGCTGATCAAATGAAAGATTTGAAATTTCACTAACCTGATTTTTCCAGTACTTTCTTCACCAGTCTGTCTGCACTGCTCGACCTCCGCTCGGAGGAACTCTCTGAGGACGATCGTCTTTCACGACTCCTTCTCACAGAGGAGCGTCTCTCGTCTCTCCTCCTTGGTGAAGACCGTCGGTCGGCTCTTCTCCTTCTTGGAGATGACTGTCTCTCTTTACTCCTCTTTCTTGGAGATGACTGTCTCTCTTTACTCCTCCTCCTTGGTGATGACCGTCTCTCCTTGCTTCTCCTTGGTGAAGACCGTTTGTCGCCTCTCCTCCTTGGTGATGATC